>NC_044048.1:6834477-7134477 GCF_902167405.1 Gadus morhua | reverse complement strand
AATAGACGCTATCTGTCCTATTGGATAGTTATAAGAAAGACGTTTATGGCCTAGACAGATTTCAATCGGTTTCAATGACGTCAGGTTGCTAGGGACGGGCGGAAAGACGCCGTGGGCACCTGTCCCATTGGAAGACGGAGGACCTATCCTGGTTTTTTGAGATTTTGTGAATCGCCCTGCTACAAACCACAATAACCGCAGAATACGGCTGGAGTACGATGAATCTATGGCAAGTTAATGTCTTTTGTTTATGTCAGAGTAGGGGATTCAAAATTAAAAAAAAAGAATGTTTTCGCAAATGTGTATTTTATCTTCTGATAAATGCACTGCATTTTGACTTTTTACTTTTACAGTGTTAGATCAGACGGTCGAGTTGGTGTTATATTTTAAACAGACCTGAAAAGCTGAGACCAACCTGCAATTGTCTTCGAATCGGAGTTCAATCTATACCAGGGGTCAGCAACCTTTTCAACATGCAGTGCCAGTTTGACATTTTCTCGTTAATGAGTGTGCCTTAAGCAACAATATATTAAAAATTAAGCTGAATTATGACACAGCGACCAAAAAATACTTTTTCCATATAGTCCACAATCATGCATCAACATTTTAAATGTTTTTTTGGTTGTTATATTTGCAACATGGGCTTACAAATTATAATTACATATGTCCCATCTTAAAACACCATTTTCAGAAACTCATTCAAAAACATATTTGCACTGTGAGAAATGTAAAAAAACGAGAATATATGAGAATGTTGGAACCATCCACATCAATATCTTTAAGACATGTACATCTTTGCAAAACCATGTGAAGGCGATGCATACAGGCCATTTTAAACAATATTTTGATATATAGCTTCCAAATCGGCATTTTTCAACCACTAATATTGCTCTATAACGCTAACTAAGTTGTTGATGCTTCGTTTCATGTGTAGGGTCCCAAAACATGCAACTGCAGAGGTTTGGTGCTATATCAGTGGTTTAAAAGTGCTAATTTAAAGGCCTTCCCGGTACGGTACCCCTAACCAATAATGCGCTGGGAAAACTCTATACTAGATTTTCAATGAAAAAAGTATCTGGAGGGCTTATTTGATGGTTATACTTGGCAAAACAAAGGCTCTGGGTTCAATTTTCGACAGAATTACACTTTAATTACACTCCTTCTTTGTCCACGATCTTGATCCTACTCGATGTAAATCACACTAACTTGGTGCTTGATGCAACGTGCCATTATATCAAGTTGGGCAGGTTTGAAGGATTTGCATTGGCTTTATTTGTTTAAATTGTGTTTGGTGTTGATTGACTGAACCTCAAAGCCCCCCCCCCCCCCCTCAGTGAACAATATATTAAAATGTCTCAATTCAAAATGTCCATCAATTCAAAAAGCAAATCAATCAATTCAAAATGTCAAAATAAATTTTTGTTGACCCGTTTAGTCTCCTCCTCATATAGGCGATTAAGGCCCAATGCCGATATTGACCTTAACCCAAACCCTAACCTTTACCCTACCCGTACCCCTTAACCCTACCCCTCAACCCTATCCCTACAAAATGGGACGACAACCCTTCAAAACCCAGTTACAGTACGTCATTAGTAGTAGTTGAAAGGGTTTACGTAAATAGACGCGACGAGTTTGTGGCCGGTTGTTTTGGGTTTCACAATAACGGCTTCAGATGTGGTGATTTTTCTTGCGTAGGTTTTAAACATATTTATGCTGTATGAGAAATGTGGAAAAAATAAAGACTTATTCAATGCTGTATTCGATGCCTGGGAATGCTGGTGGATCCGTTTGAGGTATGTAAAATATACTGCAAATAGTTTTGTTATAGCCACACAGCATGCTTGTATACCTAACGTTAATATTGTTGGATCAACCCCTTTGTGATACACGGAGGGCCCTATCTTGCATCCAGCGCAATTAACTTTCTACACTGACGCATGTATCGTTGCTAGTTTGCAACTGGCGCAGAGTGTTCTTTTCCCTCCACCGCCACGCGTCGGTAAATTAGGGAATGATCTTGCGCCCCAAGGGGAGGTTTGGCGAAAGTAGGGGGCGTGATCTGGCGCAAACGTTCCCTGGGGCTATTTTGCAGTTTCAGAAAACAATTCTGCCACAAACCAGGAAATACCTGGTTTAAAGGCAGTGGCGCGTTGTTCAGATGCTATTTTAAGGGCGCATGCATAATGTTGCTTGTGCACCTCGCGCATACACTTTGCTTCTCTCATCTACCTAGCCACACATTCTTGGTAAATTATTTGGGAAAGAACAGCTGATACAGCGGGAATAAGTTGTACTTTTAAATCAATGCATCTGCAAACACCGTACAGCAAACGCATATTTTCTTAACACAGATAAAGTGTACAAGCCCATAACTTTTAGGATTGATGAGAATTTGATCGTGAGAAAACATTGTTTTACCATCGATAACGATAATGCATACAATACTGGTAAGAAACGTTTGTTAATGTATTGCGTATATCATTAAATAGAACCACAGTTACCGCATATCATATGTGTGTTAAGTTTCCTTTGCCGAAATTTATTTGAGTATTTCTGAAGTTATGGAAGAAAACGCTATTCCATGTGTGAATCAGGCCATATTATTTGGCAATAAACTGAGCCATTTGCAGTTTAAAATTCATGTGGTCATGCATCTGTCTCATCGGAGACTGCAAACACGCTGTCAAAATATCAACTCGTCAGATTCAAATGCGCTCATGGCTCTGAAAGGGGATGGGAGATGGCACTCTCATTGGTTTGTGCACGTTACGCCCAAACCACACCTACAGGTATATAGGCTACTTCAGACCAACCTTTTTAGATTTGCGTCGGGCGCAAGAGTCATTTATCCGCAGGTAAAATAGCAACATCGCCCTAGAACCGCCCACAAAGCGACTTGCGTCTCAGACCGTTACAATGGGCCCTGTAATGTCAAATAAACAGTTTACTTTGATTTGTGTTTTGATCAGTGTTCAGGTCTGATAGGATAGAATACCGTACACATGCATTGTATGTACCTAGTTTCAAGTAGTAAAAGTCCTTCCAATTCAGACTAAATTGTGATTTTATTTCCTTTTCCAGACCAGTCGTTCGTCGCACTGCAAGTTAAATGTAAAGATGCCCATCCTGCATTTGTGGTTCAACGTAGAGCTGGAGCTGGAGCAGGGGCAGGGGCAGGAGCAGGACTTCCACCTCATCAGAAGAGCCATGCATGGTCTGCATAGAAGGCTGGGCTCTGTGCTGGCAGCGGCCTCAATGATCTCCTGAAAGTAAACATAACAAATGAGAAGGAATTATATGGCAAAACTGGGTGATATGGCCACATGTTATGTATGATAGATGGACAGACAGACCTGGAGTTCCTAGAACATGGAACATATTGATATCATTGTTGTTGGGACATTGAGATATGTCCAGTACTGTGATGAACTATCAATGTTGTAAATTGCTAGTTAGCATGTTCGCTAACAAGCTATCAGCGCCTATTAGCGATTTTGGTGGTTATGCTTGTTATAAAGAAAATGCCTATACTACATTGAAACGGCATAATGATTATGCAATGGTTCCTCATAATTTATTTAATGATAATTAACATTAAAAAACACTTCAATTTGTTGGTTTCGATCCTGTCGCATCTTTCGCCCTCCATCTTGATTTTTCCATTTTCTCGCAAGGTATAGCCGCAGCAAGCCAACACCCGCGCTTGATGGTGTACCCATCGAAAATCTTAGCTTCAAGGGCATGTTATCCCTCCCCCTTAACCCTAACTTTACCTTAAAATGACTTTTGGGACAAGACTACACTGCAGCGAGGCGAGGGGTTGAGATTTTGGGTTAAGGGCAGAATCGGGATTGAGCCTTAGAACTCCTTCAATATCTTAAGCTGTATTTTCGTACTTCTCACACTGATCCCTCTGCAATGCCGCATAAAAACTCAAATACGTTCTGCATTGTCTAAAGTTATGTCATGCGTTTGCAAGTCTCAATAGTGGCCTTGAACGTGGTTAGTATATTTTCCAAAACATTTGTCATAATCACTGTCTCCAATTTATCAAGCTGAGCGACTGGTTTGTCGTAGGAATCAGACTTGAGTACCAGGCAAAGGCAATTGGGTGAGTGCAAATATGGGGCATGTCTTGGTAAACGGATGGTGGTGGTGGTCTTTTGTCGTATTCCTTGACATTTGGGACCTTCATATCTTCCATCTGTTTTGCCGTCGTTTGTATCCCCCTTTTTTCGGCTTGTGATTCCCATTGTGAAAAACTGTTCGGGGTTGTGTGCGGTTATATTTTACAGTTTCCCTGAACTTTAATATTTTTAAATCACTACATGGCATGACCTCGTTGAAGCCATGTAGGTGTTTGTCGTCCAATGAGCCTGATGACAGCTCAAAAACTGGCCACTTGGCGTGCACACAATCACATACAGTGGTAAGAATAAGTTTATGCACCCATGCTAAAATTTATTAAAAAGAGGAATAAAAAAATCTTCGTTTGGAAATCGATCTTAATGCCTTGATTAAACAAATGAAGAAAAATCTAACCTTTTAGACCACCAATTTTCTTTGTGAATGATTAATGTATTCTAAATAAATAAATGTTCCTCATTCAAATACAGGGTGATTAAGTATAGGAACCCCTTTGTTCAATTCCCATATGGGCCTTTCACACCAAAAAGAACCAAGAGCCAGTTCCGCGCTGTTGCTTGGGCCAGTTCAAAACAGGTTCCAGCCTTATCCCCCAACAATTTCGCCTTCGATTCAATCCGTGGATGGTTCGTTCTTTGAATATTCCGATTTAAAACATAATCAGAAAAAACAATTAGCAGTCGTTTTTGGTTTTTCTGATTTGGTTTTGAAGCCGAAATTCCATTACTTGAATTCCATTACAAAAGTAATTTTAAGTTTGTTATGAAGGAATTCGCCTTTATTGAAAGGGGGAGATGTTGTGTTCACTACTACTGCATTGAGTTACTCAGTTATGTTCAGTTGAATTGTACAGCCTCTAGGGGGCGTAGTAATGCAATCAAAAACGCCAAGTGGACACTGAAAACCGTCGGTTCAACCCTGCCTGGACTGACAAGTATTTATTAATTTTGCCGCCGAATCCAAACGCCAAACCGATGTGTTTAATTTGTAATGAGTGTGTTGCGGTACTTAAAGATTACAATGTGCGGATGTAGCGGTTGCGTACTCTCTCGTTGCGTTGTGATTGAGACCACGATGGAACCATTGGCAGCCAGCCGTTTATTCTGGTGGAATATTTAACACGGGAAATGCTCTTTGAGAACCCTCACAATGGCAGCCTCTCCCAGCGGGTATACGTAGACTGACCATTTACATGGAAATAAATATCACATTAAACAAATTAATATTTGAATGGGCGTTTGGTGACATACCTGGGTGGAATATTTAACACGGGAAATGCTCTTTGAGAACCCTCCAATGGCAGCCTAACATGAGAGAAAGACAAGCTGAAGTACACATTCTTTGGCGAAGTCCCACGCTAGCTAAGTAGCTACGACCAAAGCCACATGGTAGCCAAGCTAGCGATCCTAAGCCTAAAGTCCATTTAAATGTAATTACCGGATTCCAAGGAACACAATATGTACAAGCAACCAAGTATTAATACAGTATTATGTACATTTAGACTCCCGTAATACATCGCCAAAGTGTGGATTCATATTTAACTGCTCTGACTACCTACCTCTCCCAGCCGGGGTATACGTAGACTGAGGAGAGGAGGCAGCAACGTACAATACAACCCCCGCATTCCGCTAGGGGGAGCTCTAGCACTCCAACCAAGGCTCCCACTACCACAGGCCAGCGCAAGGATTCTCGCTGGCAATGGCAAGTGGGAAGCATTAACCCTGCTACACGGAGACACCACATTTGATAAACACTCAACTTTCCGCTCAATCTTTCCTGAGGGATCTCAGGATAGGGCTGCAAAGATGCAGAAGTTTGCTGGCATCTTACAAACCGGAGCTGTGCAACTATGATGCGGACCATGCACGGCCCAAGAGAGAGCTACAGCTGCTTCCCTTCGTGTGTCATGGATCTTGGCAAAAAAGAAAAGGCCATTTACAGACTCTGAAACCGTGAAAGAGTGCATGCTGGCCGTCGTGAATGAGGTTATAAAATGACGACAAAGTAAAAACAAGCGTGACCTCTGCCCATTAAAAATGTACCCCTGGTCAGACACCTCAAATATTCGTAGGGTTCAACTTCTTGCCACTGATGTGTTCGAAACGCTTTTAGACGACCTGAAGAAAAGCTGATGTCATGTCTATAGCAGTAGATGAGTCCACAGATAAGACGGATACCGCCCAACTGTGCATATATGTCCGTTTTTTTTACGGCAAATGCTTCAGAGAAGAACTGCTCAGCTTACTGCCGTTAAAAGGACACGCAACAAGCGAGGTACTCTGAGAGGATTTCAACTTTTTTTGAGGCAATGGCCTTGATATGAGACGTGTGTGCATGCTTGTAACGGATGGGGCTCCATCCATGACGGGATAAGTTAATGGTTTGGCTGCACGTTGGTCTGCTGTTGCACTTCAAAATGATATCCCTACACTGCATTGTACATCAGACGGTATTGTGCGCAAAACTAAGCGGAGAGCTCAAGTCAACAATGGACAGCGTGATGGGCAAACATGAATTTTATCCGCTCCAACACCGCTTATTCCGTATGCTGCTGTCAGAAATGTCTGCTGAGCACCATGACCTGCTTTTGCACAACGACGTCAGGTGGCTGTCCAAAGGCAAAGCGCTCGAGCGTTTCTGTGATTTAAGAGGGGAAATCACAGCCTTCCTCGGCAGCAGCAAGCATAAAAAAGCCGAAACACACTTGAAACCGAATGCTGGATGACAACTTCATTGGCGATGTCTGCTTTCTCAGTGACATATTCAAACACCTGAATGACTTTAATGTGTTACTACAAGGCAGAGACAAAACTGTCATTGAACTGGTGGAACAGATGCGCGCATTCCAAGTCAAACTGGATATTTTCGGGACTGACTTGAGCACAGGCCGAATGTTGCATTTTCCGACGCTTTGCAAATGCATCTCATCCCCGGCACCCACCGCTGTAATGACGGATTTCGTTGCGAGGTTTAAAAGAAAACTTTGCTGATCGATTGGATGGACTTTGCTTTGCCAACAGAGGTGATGTGTTTTGCCAGAGACCTGTTCACTGTCGCAATAGAAGGGGCTTTTATCCGCCAAAGCAAAGGAGGTGGCCGTTCCCATTTGACGAGGGGAAATTCATTCTCGAACTTGTGGACATGCGGTCATCCTTAACCATGGCACAGGAGCTGCGCACCAACGGGCCTGCCAGGTTTTGGGCTGATATCAACCCACATCAGTTCCCTAACGTCAAGAGAGCAGCAGTCCACAGTGCTAAGTATGTTTGGCTCAACATACACATGTGATCAAGCTTCTCACACATGAACTCAATTAAAAGCAGCTCTCGTTGCCTCACTGTCTGACAGTACAGTGAGCAGAATGCCTTCGAATTGCATGACATCTTATGAGCCCAGAATCACTGCTCTCATTCAGGAACAAAAGATCTCACTTCTCCCACTGAGAATTCAGCAGTGAAACTGTTGCATACATAGCATCAAAAGGATGTTTAACTAAGTGAGTAAAAAGTATTCATGTGTGTTTAAGCTACTTAGTTATTTCTTGTTTTGGGTTTGTTTACCAAGCTTTAATATGGTTCTGGTGTTTTTTTTCATGCACTTTGGCATATTGATCCCAGGGGGGGATATGCTTGTTTTAATATGTGACCCAAATGTTTATTTTATTTCAATAAGGAAAAATCGGATAAATGTGCAATATTTTGTTTTCAATTCAATTCAATTTTATTTGTATAGCCCTTAATCACCATTACAGTCTCAAAGGGCTTAACAGGGCCAATATTTGTGACACCCCCCTTTACCCATGCCCCCACACGGGCAAGAAAAAACTCCCTTGAATCAGCAAGGGAAGAATCTTGAGAAGAAACGCAGTGTAGGGGATCCCTTCTTCCAGGGATGGTCAGGAGTGCAATGGGTGCCACAATTGACATACAGGTAAATACATGCACATCATATTAAAATGGTGATGGGGTTCTGGCCGGTATCCATGAGGAGAGTCCAGGCATCCAGTCCGGCACCCGCAGCACGCTACAACTGACAGAATAGTGATTAGAATGGAAAGTACATAGTGGGAATGTATAATTAATAAGAACAAGCACAAGCAAACAGAGTAGTCTTCACTCTCGCATCAGTTGTTTTCACACTCCAAATGCAAGATTGTAGAGGTGCGTTTTGAGCTTCCCTTTGAATAGCTCCACAGAGTCAGCTTCCCTGATCGCTGATGGCAGCCTATTCCATAAAAAAGGGGCTCGATAGGCAAACGCTCTCTGTCCAGCCGATTTCTTTATAACCTTCGGCAGTGAAAGAAGGCCAGCTCCCGAAGACCGGAGGGACCGAGAAGGACTATAAGGAATGATCAGGTCCTTCAGGTACGATGGAGATAATCCATGCAAGGCTTTATAGGTTATTCCTATTTGTTTTCAATGCACCTTGTGTTTTGCTTATTGGTCAGATATAACAAATATTTATTTTATTTTGTTTCAAAAAGGAAACTGGCTATTGATAGGCCTAATATTGTGCACTATTTTGTTTGCAGAGTTTTGCCTAGGTCAGATTCACCAAAGATGTATGAATGTAATTTTTCAGATATGACAGTTAATAAAACGTTTGTGTATTTCAATACATTCATTTGTGTTGGTCCAAAATGTGTCATTACTTGCAGCTGAAAATGTCTGGCCCAACTGAATTTCTTGTTTTGAAAATCTGGCCCAACTGAATTTGTAATTGAATAGCCCTGACCTACGCCCTCACCACAGATATGTGGTCCAGTAGGACGTGCAAGCCCTAAATGTGTGTTACGGTTCATTACATCGCCGAGGACTGGGAGCTGAGAAGTGCATGCCTGCAAACTAGCTATTTCGGGAGCAACGTTGTCAAGGGCTATCGAATTGGCGGAGTGGAGGAGGATGCAGTGCTTCGGCCATCGACTGCATCTTGTTATTGTTGAGTGTATGAGAATTCTAACGGTTAAATACATTCCTATTTGCAGAATTTAAACACTGTTCAACCTCTCACATTTTATATGGCAGTCCATAGGTTTATGGCAGCACATGATTTTAATTATTTTCTTAAAAATAATATGGCCTTATAAGTATACCAGTTCTACGGGGGTGCATAAGCATGCATTGCACCCTCAAAAAAATGTTTGCACCCTCAATTAAAAAAAAAAAAAAAAAAAAAAAATAAAATTATATAAATATGATAAAAATAATAAAATACTTGCTCACAAAACAAATTGTAATGAAACTTGTGACAATTTCCATTAAATACCGTTGAGATATGAGCATCCAACATCACTCTGACCGCTCAGTGGTGATCTATTTTTGTTGCCGGAAGCAATTTCATTCGTTTATATGATTAAAAAGACAAACAAATCACAATCTATTGTCAATTATTATTATTAACAGTACATTTTGCTAGTATAAACCGTTTGTATAAAGCAATATCACACTCGAGGTCGCCAATGTTGTCGGTTTGTCGCTCTATATCAGCGCTGGCTGTGATTGGCGCGCGCTGGCATCGTGTGTCATGCCGGCGTCGTGTGCAAAATGCACGCACCCATATAGTATATCTATGGTGCGCCGGTAGTGACGTTGAACTTCTTCGGCAGCCAACAGTTACATATCCGTTGGATATCCAATACATGTATTAAATGTATTATGTTCATAAGAACCATATTTCTTTTTATTGTATTTATTTTACAATCGTGTTAACTTTAAAGAGTATTATACTGATTACTTTTGTTCAAAGGTTCAAAGTCTGAAAGTGTTCTTTCCTTGTTCAGCTAAAATCTGTTTTATTTTTAAGTGCAATGTACAATTATTTTGTTAGGCTCAAATGTCCTGCCACAATTTATAAAAAATAAACTTTAATTTTTGAATTGCAGTTCACATGTTTTTTTTTTAGTGTAGAATTCCTGTTCTTTTTTACAACCTCACACATCACACAAATCAAAAAACCTATCTCATATTCAAAGCTATCGAAGAATATCAATAAGCTAATGTTGCAGCTGAAATGTTCCAACATGTCAGTAGAAACTACGCAGAAGTGCTTGTCTATGGTAGGAAAGGCCCTGTGTGTAAAAAAGCGAAGTCTGAACTGAAGCTGGGTAGCTGGTTTTAGTAGTCCTATAGTACTGGTGCACCCCCTGTAATCTCAGATGCACCCCAAGGCAATTCTGTTCTGGAACCGGGCCTGTAAGTATACTGTTACTATTCTTTATATTGTTATGTGTGGCGTAGTGTGGCGTCTGTTGACCCTCATTGGGCGAGTATTTCTTTGGTTCGGTGTGCGTATACATTTTCCACATGTTCATGTGTGTGTGCGGAGGGAGAGTCATTGTTTTGAGTTCGAGTGCAGTATACAGTGTTCATGTTTGTTGGTGTGGTTGTGAAGGTGTAGGTACTACCCATTAATCGCCAGTAGGTGGAAAATGCGCTACAGTAGCAGCAGAGTGGCGGGAAAGTAACAGGGTGAAAATCTCGCGTGATTACGTCAGACAATGAGATTCCCGGCAGTTGAGTACAACTGAAGAATACTGTTTATTCATTGTCACTTATAATTTCATTTTCTTGCATTTTGCAGGTAAGCTGGTGATATTGGGTTAGAACGGGGAGTGGCGAGAATGGTTTTTAACTGTATGATGATAACACTGTGTTATGTTATAAGGTGTTTATGAGCGGCTCACCGCATCACCGTCCTGATTAGCCAGTTAGCAGCTAATGTAGTGGTTGCGGCCGTTAGGATAGTGGTAACGGGCACATGGCGGATGCCTTGACAATGAGCCCTTACGAGGGAGCCCGCTGCTCGTGTTATGATTCTGGAACTGTTATGGCCGTATTATGAAGGTTCATTAAGAAACTGGTGTTTTACTGTTATATTATCTGTCAGTAAATACGAAGTGGTCTAAACTGCAGTTCACCATTGTGTCCTATTGTATTGATTTTGTGGGCAATAGTATAATGTTATTGATAATAGAAGGTCCACTGTAATACAAATTTAGCTTTAATTTAGATCTGATAATATAAAATGCCCATTTAACACCTTATGTTAAACATAAATTAAACATTAAACATTTTAATTACTATTTGGCTATTTTATGACATTTGTTTATATAGGATAATTAGGCAGTGTATCCTTTATTATTATTATGTATTATTTCAGAGACTTGTTATGTAACTGGCAAACATATTACACATTATAGTGTCAGAAATGGTGTAATACTCTATTTTATGCATTATGTTATTTTGTTATTATTTTGATTACGTCAGACAATGAGATTCCCGGCAGTTGAGTACAACTGAAGAATACTGTTTATTCATTGTCACTTATAATTCATTTTCTTGCATTTTGCAGGAACCCAAATAATAAATGTGTAGCACCAGACTGAGCTTTGGATTTGCATTCTGTGCCACGCTACATATGCCATATTTATCATTAACACTATAATAATAAATATAGAACACTATATAATAAATATACAATAAATTAAAGTTCAGAGGTTCTCATTTCTGTATCAGATTTACGAACTATGACTTATATCATACATATAGAATAAATTAAAGTTCATAGGTTCTCCTTTCTGTATCAGATTAAAAACTATGACTTATAATATCATACATTAAACATTTATTTAAAATGTGCTTTGACTTTGTGTCAGGACCGCTATGGATGACCCCCGCATCACCCGTGCCATTTCCATCTGTAAAAAAAAGTGGTAAGCGGCTTCTCCTGCAGTTGGAAGAGGAGAAGAGGCCTGGAGAAGCGCAACACACTCGGTCCCTGCCATCTCATCAGCTGATCACTGTGTCAGCTACTCGTTGGGGCTCAAGGTTGGGGATGATTGAGAGGGTCCTGAAGGCAAGAGAGGGGTCTTTCCAAAGTGCCATCTGCAGACAAGAATCCCGACCTCTTGTTTTTATCTGGCAGGATGTGGACATCATGGAGTCAGTGAAGAAGGCCCTGAAACCACTTCAGGACATCACTGATGCACCTGTCTGAGTACGTCACCCTCTCCTATGTGAGGCCAGTGCTACACTTGCTGAATACAAAGTCTCGTGGCACCTGAGGAGGAAGAGATGGAGTTGTGCAAGTTCCATCAAGGCTCACATTTTGGGAGTACCTGAATAGTAAATATTCAGAGCGAAAAACCAGTGACCTGCTGGACATTGCCTCCCTACTGGATCCCCGATTCAGGGCCAGTTACATCGCCAAAGAGAAGCTTGAAGGGCTGAAATGCACAGCAGTCCAAGAAGTAGAGGCTTCGCTCCGTGATCAGGGTGGCACTTCACATGAGCTGCCTGGCCCAGCAGCTGAGCCTCAGCTTGATGAGCCTCCAGCCAAGAAGAGGAAAACCCTGTCCAGCTTCTTCAAGAAGACCACACCATCTTGCACCATCACTGTCACAACAAGGGAGGCTGTTGAAAATGAGCTCTCCAGCTACCTTATGCAGCCTGCATTGACAGTGAGGCCAACCCTCTCCATGTGGTGGAAAGACCATGAGGTGGCCTTTCAGCTCTGAGCTGCCTGGCGAAAAAATACCTCTGTGGTGCCAGCCACCAGCTCCCCCTCTGAAAGGGTTTTTAGTTGTAGTGGGAACATTGTCACCTGTCATAGGGCATCGCTAAACCCCGACGCCGTGGACAGGCTTGTTTTCCTAGCCAGAAATCTGGAGTAGGCTAACTGCTGGCCTGGCCCAACCTAGTCATGTTATTTGTTCTTTTTTAATTTGTTCAATGAGATTTGCACAAATTAGAGATACATTGTTGTAGTTGTATTCTCTTGCTTTCTGTTATCAGTTTACATGCTCCGTTTGTTTAATAAAAAGTATTTTATTGAACTTTTTAATGACATTTGCACTTTCCAGAGATGCACTATACATATTGTTCTGTTTTTGTTATCCAATAACCTGTTATTTTTGTATGTAAGTATGGAGCCGTTAACGCAGGCGTTAACGGCTGCGTTAACGTGAAACATTTATTGCGCGATAAAAAAAATATCGCCGTTAATCTATTTTCAAACACTTCCTTGTTCGGACCCATCACGTAACTGAACTAACCAATCAGAAGCTAGAATTTAGGGTGCACTCACACTAGGCCATCTGGCCGTGGCTGTGGCCGTTTTCACACAAATCTGCCAGTGTGAGTGTGGCCAGTCTGGCCAGGCCAGGCCAATTTGACCACTTGGGAGAGGTGTGCTGCTAGGTCCGGGCCGCTACGGTACAGATGCTAATGAGCCGACACACGCACGGCTACGCAACCTGAGCTGGATGACGTATAGTCCATGCGACGACCACGGACATAATAACGGCGATGAGGCTTCTTTCCCATTAAACGGTAAACATATATCCAAATAAGCAACAGACTCAGCAAAGTGCGAACTTAGTTCTGTGTTGTTGTCCATTTTTGTTAAAACTCTGACTGGCGGCAGACTTTATTATGGTCCATGCAGCGGACGCTTGGTGATGATGTGTTACTTACGACGTATGTACAAGAGCGTACCGTGACCAGGCCACAGTTGCGACGGCCAACGGCCACGGCCAGTTGGCCCAGTGTGAGTGCAGGCCAGAGAACAATGGGGCCATTTCTGCACGGTTAGGTGTGAAAACGGCCAACGGCCACGGCCAGATGGCCTAGTTGTGAGTGCACCCTTAGACTGAGGTAAACGTGAGGGAATCAGAGAGGCAGATTCAACAGATATCCTGACTGTGTTAAATATGTAAACATGTAAATATGTAACCATTTGTAATGTAAATATGTAAATGATTAACTGACAAAAAAATGTAAGTACATTCTAGCAAATGAACTCAATATAAATTATATTAATTTATTCTACAACTTTCAAATATTTAACTTCTAAACCTTACATTATTATGGATTATTACACGGCTCTTCACAATGCTGTAGACCGCTCCATTCACTTGCATGGGCCTTCCCAACGTTCAGCTTTCAATTATTTTTGTTTATGCTCCGTTAACTTGCATGGGCACTTCACAACTTCCGGCGGTGAATTATATTTGATAAATCACCATTGCCCAGTATAATTGACCGCTGTCAAGGTAAACAAACAGATCTTTTGCCGTTTTAATCTAGATTAATCTAGATTAAAATGGCAAATTAATCTAGATTAAAATAATTAATCTATGCCCACCACTACATTTAATTCAATTAAAACAGCATCATACAATGGGTGCACAACCGCGCCTTATCTGATTTTTTTATTCTGATAAGGCAGTAGGCTACAGCAATTGTCCGAAAATCATTGCGGACTCCCGGACACCCGCCGGAGCTCAGCTCTGTCGGGTATCGCTCCATGTCGCGATTCAATTCTGTGCGTAATATTCCGGAGGCTCACACAGCTTTTGGCCGTGATATTATACATTATAATGTTCTCAAATACGAGGCGGAGGAAGTGTCTAGTCCACGGTTTATTCAACCACCAAACTGTATTCAATTCTGAACGGTAGGAATAGTAATGGTAAATCCAAACGGTAGGTAGGTATAGTAATAACGGTAACTCCACAATAACTAAATACAAGGTTTCTCACTCTGCGAGACCCAAACATAAAACATAAACAAGTAACCTAGCAACGCCGCCCCCCCCCCCCCCCACGCAGTCGTTACGATTAATAATATTTCGGAGGCGCACACTGCTTTTGGCCGTGATATTATATATTATAATGTTCTCAAATACAAGGCGGAGGCAGTGTCTAGTCCACGGTTTATTTCAACCATCAAACTCTATTCAATTCTGAACGGTAGGAATAGTAATGTAAATCGGTAAACCCTGTCGACAAATATCGATATTTATCTTAGATCGATATTCTGCTTGAAGATATCGAGATATGACTTTTGGTCCATATCGCCCAGCCCTAGCTGAATCATGGTTCCCGCGGCTCCTTAAAAAGTCTTAAAAAGTCTTAATTTTTTTGGTGTAAAATTAAGGCCATAAATTGTCTTAAATTTACTGTAAATTTGCTCTAGGTATTAAATTTTGCAGAGGGTTTTTTAAGACTAGGGGAAATTGTCGCGCACAACAAATCACCTAGTGCGTCTTTTAATTACGGCCTTTTCAGGAGTTTTACGTTACGTTAACGTTGACATCAGTCATCGGGGGGCCGGTTGCATCTGCAGCCTGCAGCTGCGTCTGTGTCTGTAGGCTAACTTGCTGACGCTACTTTTAGCTAGTGACGGTTGACATCATTAGGCCAACTTGCGCTACTTTCAAGATGGGATGGTGCAAATTCAATGAGAAATGGTTTGAGGAGGATACATTTCGGGGGTGGTTGGAGAAGGCAGGTGACTACGAGGCAAGGTGTCGTTTATCCCGAAAGGCATTCATACTAGGGACCATGGGAGCAAAAGCTCTTGAGTCCCACATGAGGTCGCAGAAATATATCCGATACTCCGTGGCAGCTACAGGACCACACCGATGCCCGTATTATTTGAAAGAAGTGGACTGAAAAGTTCAGCATCCGTGGCTAGTACTTCACATCAGACGGCGTTAACCGGCTTTGTGTCGCCACCAGAAACCCAGAAGGCGGAGGTATTGTGGGTTCTCCACACGGTGAGCAGACATAATTCCTTCAAATCGAACGAGGACATTAGTAACGTCTTGGCTGCTATGTTCCCAGATTCTGAGTTTGCGAAGTCGTTCACCTGCGGTGAAAACAAAACGGCCTATCTTGCCAAACACGGCATCGCATCTTTCATAAAAAGAGAGCTGTCACGCAGCGTAAACTATAAACAGTACGTCCTCATGTTCGATGAGTGAACAAAACCACCAAAAGCAAACAGATGGATATCCATGTGAGGTACTGGCCCACGGAAGACACCGACAGCCATGTCATATCGCGGTACTATGGATCACAGTTCATGCTGGATCATTTTAATGTAAGTATTCCAAACAGTAAATTAATTAAATTGTGTGACGGGCTTTGATTTTTGCCCAAAAATAATATTTGAAGTTTGTTTGTTTATTAATATTAATATTAGAATATATTAGAATATTTATTAATAATATTTTGACCATTAAATTCCTTCAGTAAGACCTGGATTGGTGCTTCGCGGGGTTTGTTTACCGGCGTTGCTATGGTTACCGGTCCTGCGTGTTCCGACGGTTTATTAGGTATTGTCACGACCCCACTGGTATCTAGGGAAAACCGGCTCTCTGTCTAGGCAGGAGTCGAGACACATACGTGGTATAACCACAGCTGGTAGGCAACTAGCTTCCGGGGCACGTGTGTAGTGACTCACCTGGGTTCCTGGTGAGCGCTGGTCCTTCTCTCTCTTGCTATGGAGATAGCCCAAGCGTTGTGGTGAACGGTAGCTGTCTCGTTCAGTTATGGTTTACATGTTTAGACAAACACTTGACAAACAAAGACGGTGAAGGGGCGGTCACGTTCCCCCGTTGGACTCCTTAGCTCTGGTGTGTACTGGCATCTGGGTGAACGGCTTTACAAAGTCTTATCCTGCCGGGGCTGTAACCACTGGCCACCATGCTGTGTATATCCACCATCTTGGATCCTCCAGGTGACCACAATCAACCAATCAAGGGAGCCACTCCCACCGTTACCATGACCACCAGTTACCAACCAGCTTAACCTTACCCAACAGTAGGATCGTGACAGTATCTAATAAATCGCTGTCTAATCTATACTTCATTCAATGCCTCTTCCGTGGTCATTACAATATTATGACTAGACTGCGTCGGGTTCTCCGACGCTCTCCCTCTTGGCCTGCCATAACAGGTTTGAATATTAAGGGCTGCCTAATATTCGTTTGAATTTTGATTTATTTTTTGATATTCGCATTATATTCTAATAAGGAAGTTCGGCTTCAAAGCGCGTGTGTGTGTGTGTCTCTGTGTGTGTGTGTGTGTGTGTGTGTGTGTGTGTGAGATCACTGTCAGCCGTGTTTACATGGACACATCTGATCCGCATAGATGTGGAAGAACAGCCCAATCGGAATAGAAAAGGATCATATAATACGCCTCAATCGGAATACAATCATCTGTTCGTAATATAATTCTATTCGGCTACAGAAGAGGTGGTGTAGTCTGCTATAATCGACATGCATACACTTATTCTGATTAGTTTGGGGTTTAACTTAGGAAAGCTGCAGTAGTTCGCATTTGGTCCCTTCCGCACTCCAAACTTGACCGCTGTCAAGGACGGTGGATTTATTGCCTGATTCATGTCTTTGTTATCACTCCGTAGTAGTTACAGTAGTCCGGTAACATAGCAACCCCAGTGTGTCCGGTTGCTAAGCGACGGGACATGGGTGACTATGGGTGACACGGGTGGGTTAATGTGTTCGCGTAACGTCGTGTCCGCGCGCTTCCGAGATAACTTTGCAAGAGTACTACTACTGCTAGTACTACGGCTACGGTTGATGTGTATAAGTGACTCAATAAATTCCCTTTTCTATCAAATAATTTTTCAGACATATTTTGGGTCTTAATTTATGTATTTGTTGGTCTTAAAAAGTCTTAAAAAGTCTTATATTTGACTTTAAAATGGTGCAAGAACCATGTGAATGTAGCAGGATCAGTGAGTGCGCTTGGAGACCAAGGGGGTGTAACACGAACCTCGTTGAACATACCCAGGCTTTTTTGGGAAAACCTGGCTTGACAGAGACGCAACTCGCGATCAGAGTTAAATGGTACCACGACGCTCACTTTAGATTAAATTAGTCAAACCAGGTTTTCCGCTTTAGGCTCCATTTACACAAAGGGAGAACGCAGATATTTCCACAAGGTTTGGCCTCTCATTTACACGAAAACGCAGTTTTTATCACAGAAAATTATCATTTCTAAAAACTCCGGCCAAAGTGGAGATTTCTGAAAACGCAGATTAAGCGTTGTCGTGTCAACGGGGAGAAACTGAGTTTTAGGTTCTGAACCGTCGCATTATGCGCCAGGAAATGCTTAACGTCATATGAGCGCCCTATGTTTACAGTTTGTTTGTTACAGGAAGACGCTCGTGTTATTCTGATTGGCTTGCATGGCTTTATCCTTCTCCCTACACTGCGCCCATAGGTTTGGCATAGTAATAATGGCGCTCAACGGCGTATTTATGCGTTTTGATGTAAACAACAACTTTTTGGAAAACGATGTGTGCAGAATGTTATTTTGGAAAACGGAGAGGGGGAAATATTTGTTTCTATAAATACCCTGCTACGTATAAACGTGGCCTTAGGTTCAATGCGCGTTCACATAAAAGGGGCGTTTATCGCGTCATTTGACTCACCCTTATGCAAAATGAATCGAGCGAGAGCGGTGTATTTCACCCAAGACGAGCAGTGTATTATTATGAATTCCTACGAGGAATTCAAAGTCCACATCACAGCCATTATGGGCAACACGGTTGCCCATAATATGGCTAGGGTGGCGTGCTGGCATAAAATAGCAGACCGTGTTAATTCGTAAGTGAAAAGATTCTGCATATTGTCTAAAAAATATCATGTAGGCCTATCATCATGCCTTTTACCCTCATAGATGTGGTGCCAGCACGCTCCTACAAACATGGGGCCAAGTCAAAAATTTAAAAATATTATTCAATGTGGTAAGCTGTAAGCATCCATTTGAATAATTTCAGGTGAATAAGCCTATGATTTACAATGGCCTAGGCTCCAACCTTTAATCTCATGTTGATTACCTGTAGCAAATAAAAAGAAAACCCAAATTAATACGACTGGGAGGGGGACCGCTCCACCGCCCTTCACCACTTTGGAGGAGCTTGCTCTCGCCAATAACTAAGGTCAGCCGATGATGGTAGGACTGGAAGGGGGGATGTACTCTGACCCCACTGCCTTGACATCCAAGGCGTTTGTAATGAGTATGTATTCATGTGTTGGCAATGGACATAAATAATTGTCTTGCTAATCAAATGTGAAATGATTGAGTGTAAATTAATTGTGTCATTTTTAGTTGAAGGTAGGCCTAAACATTATGTTGGAGGAGCCGCCGACAATCGATCTCCAATCAGAGGTATATAACTATCAAAGCAAAGTGTCACGTATTCTTCTAAATGTTGAATTTTTGGAAATAATAGGTTTCCCTGTGTTACGTATTTTAAGCACATAAGCTGCCCCCACTTAGCCATTAGGAAGCAGGATCGAACACACAAGCTGCAATACCCTCACATAGCCACTAGGAAGCAGGATAGAACACATAAGCTGCAATAACTACTCCAGCCACAAATGGCTGCACCTTTATACAGGTGAGGATGGCGGAGCCATTACGTCACACCGGCCACGCCCACTTCACATAGGCCACGCCCACTTGACCCTATCAATCTCGACAGAGAGATTGGAGGGCAGAGACTATAGGTAGACCAGCGGAAGAGCCATCGGGCCTAAACACGGGGGGCTTGAAGTAGATCACGTTTTTTTCCCTACACGCGTTGGATACAATTCCCTCCCTTATGCTTCATAGTTACCATACCGAAACATGCCTACTTTAACAAATAAAGTGAGTAAAGTGAGTTAAAAGCGACCAAGGATTGGGCCACTTTCTTCAAGAAATAACACCGGACTCTTGCAGGACACTCTGTCGGCCTGTGAATCCAGGGCGACTATGGTGGTTTATATTTCTTAACAATTCTTACAGCTATAATATGAATTTGTAGAATAAAAAATGCCTAGGCCTAATTGTGTCACTGACATAGCGGTTATGTAAGGGATAATGGACAACACGGCACTTGACTATCCAAGGTTAATGTACGTTGAACGTGGGGCCACCTTTGAACTTGAAACACAGGCACACTGCGCAACAGTACGTGCACTGCTTCTTTGTGTAGCATTGTCTACATACGGTCTAACAAGGAAGATCAAATAACGAATACCCTCTGATGAGAATCTGTATCTCTTATAAAGAATATCATCAGACAATGCCAAGGGATTGGTTCCGTCCCGAAAACGATAGTTACGTATTGTAACTCTAGATTTTATGAGTATAGGCGCAGCCTTTTAAGGCTATCGCTTTTGGGTTATCCCTAGGCGTGAGCCGTAGCACTGGAAAATTTGTAATCCCCGCCGACCAACAGCGTGGGCAAGGCCGCCTTAATGCACGGGCTTGCCTGGGCTGAAGCCCCAGGGCCTACCCCGGTCGGGGGGCCTATCATGAGCTGCAGTAAAAAAAAAAAAAAAAAATTGTTTTTTATTTATATTATATACTGGCCCATGATAGGCCCCCAGATCGGCGAAGGCCCAAGACAATGTGATTTTTTTGTTTGGGGCATATAAAGCCCCCCCCCCCCCCCCCCCCCGTCAACAAACCTTCCGTGTCCCCCCCCCCCCCCCCCCCCCCCCCCCCCCCCCCCCCCCCCCAAATCACACTCACTCTGACAAAGCATCTAGAACTGAGTGTGTCATAGAGGGGTGCGACATGTCTCTTAGGTAAAACCTAATAAAAGAGCTTGGGGAAGCCCAGGAGACTGCTGTGCAGATATCTTCCATAGGGCCTAAACAATTTTTTTGTTTGGTTCCGGTTTCCGACCCTGTCAATTTATGTGTGACCCAAATTATTTTATGAGCTTTATAAAAAAAAAAAATAAAAAAAAAATAATACTTTTTTTTTTTTTTGATGCAAACTATAATTACGTTTTGGTACAGCACCTCTTCATTCTGTACAAGGATGAGCGAATTTTCTCGTTTTTAAATGAAAACAACCTACCTATCATTCGCTGCCGCTGGAAAAAATAAAATAAAAAAATAAAATAAATTCCCTACCTACCCATGACCTCAACTGACAACCAATAGGAACCAAACTTTTTTTTTTTTTTAGGCCTAGGCATCCCTCTTTGCAGAGCGACAGAGGACTCTGGTCGAGTGAGCTCTGATAGTCTCAGGCGGCTCTGCCCCCGCTGACACATAAGCCTGTGTGATAGCATCACACAGCCAATGCGACAGCCGTTGTTTCGTCAGGGGGAGGCCCTGGGAATGTTCTCTGTAATGCACAAATAACTGTTGAGATTTGCGCAGAGCCTCCGTGTGCTTCACATAACAGGCAAGCGCACATACGGGGCACAAGAGATGGGCTGTTGCCTCCTCCTCAGATTGATGAGGAGGGAGAGAGAAACCATTGAGTGTTATTACTCTCGATCTGAACGAGCTAGTAATACTCTTTGGTAAAAACCGGGTTCGGGCGTAATATGGCCGAAATGCCGTCTCCTTGTATTCTAAGACAAGAAGGAGCTACATAGAGTGCAGACAACTCGCTCCCTCTCTTAGCTGACATCAGGGCCAGCAGCAAAGCTGTCTTGGCTGACACAAACTTGAGGGGCACCCAGTCAAGAGGCTCAAATGGGGCTTTAACCAGTGCGCGCAGCACCAGTGTTAAATCCCATTGTGGAGTGAGAGAGCGCGTCACGGGTCTCTCTCTCCTCACACCTTTTAGGAAGCGCTTCATTAAGGGGTGACTAAAAACAGTTTTATCCCCGAAGCCTTCGTGGCATGATGAAACAGCAGCCGCGTACGTCTTAACCGTGCTAAAGGCCAGCCCTCTTTCCATCAGTGTCTGGGCAGGAGATGGGATCACAACCCCTCTCCGTGCACCATTTCTGGAAAGCCGCCCATTTAGCCGAGTAATTCAGCTCTGGCACCCTGGATGGTCCGTACGACCTCCTGGGAGAGGCCGAGACCCTCTAGGCGCTCGCGTTCAGCGGCCAGGCCCACAAGCGCTGGCCGATCTCTGGGTAATCTATGATTGCTCCCCCTGCCTGTGAGAGAGCTTCCCGCCGCCAAGGGAGTTCCTTCGGCGGCCCCGAGAGCAGACACTGGAGGAAGGGAAACCACGGTGCACTCGTGCGTTGCGGTGCTATGAGAATCATATACAGCCGCTCCTCTTGGACTCAGTCCAAGACTTGGGGAATCAGGGGGACGGGCGGGAAAGCGTACAGGAGTGCGTTCGGCCACGGTCTGTGAGCGAACGCATCCACCCCGAGTGGGGGATTGTCGTACGTGCTGAGAGAGAACCACAGCTCACACTGTGTGTTCTCCCGTGTGGGGAATAGGTCAACATCCGCTTTCCCAAACTCGCTCGTGGTGCAGGGTCCAGTCTCCTGGTTGGGGACCCCCCCTCGACATCATATCGGCCCCTCTGTTCAGGAAACCAGGGATGTACGCTGCTCTGATGGAGAGCAAGTGCGTGTGTGCCCAGCATAACAGTTGTCTCGCTATGCTCAGCAGCTGTGCCGAGCGCACGCCCCCTTGGCGATTTATGTATGCTGCTGTCGCCTTGTTGTCCGTGCGAATCATTACGTGTTGATTCGTCAACAATGGGTTGGTCCACTTTCAACACAGTGAGGAGCTCCAATGCGTTTATTTGCATGGTCACGGGGGGGGGGGGCAAACGACGCCCACCACGTCAAACTCGCATGTTCCTCCCCAGCCCGACAGAGAAGCATCCGTGAACACCGAGATGTGTGACGTTGCTCTGCCCAACGGCACCCCTCTCGCAAGAGTTCGGGGATCGCCCTAGTGGGTCAAATCGGGGCCCACTGATAGGGTAATGGTCACTTTGCGCCGCCGTTGGCGCACCGGGTCGATGCGCAGGCGAGAAAACCATCTCTGCAGCCGCCTCATGTGAAGCAGCCCCAGTGGCACCACCGTGTGAGCGGCTGACATCATGCCCAGCAGCCTCATGACAGACAGGGCTGTCACGACGCTGCCCGGGGAACAGCGGCGGAGGAGAGACCACAGCGTCTCCATCCTCTGCTGTGAGAGCCGTGCTCTCATTACAACTGAATCCAGCTCTACCCGGCTCCGGCGTTAACTGTGTGGGGAGAAAACAGCCGTCTTTAGTAAAGAGGTGTTTCTCGCTGTCACACGCTTCTCCCTCGCCCCGTAATTGCCTTCGCCGGCGCTTGTGGGGCGGGACATAGCCCCATGAGCCCGCTGCCCTGGGCCTTCGCTGGCCGCTCGCCGCAACCTGCGATGGAGGCGGGCGGGGCTGGTAAGCCTGGGGGCCAGGAGGAGGAGCTGCCGGCGGCGCCGCGACAGTGACTGCCGGGGGCCTATGGCGGCGACGGGGGCTTGGAGCGGAGCGCTGCCGCCCGGGTGGAGGCGGAGGGCGGGAGACGTGTCTCCGGAATTTCTCTGCCTCCTCGGAAGCGGCCTGCATGTCATCCACCCTAGATGACAGACGGGGCCCGAACAGCACGTCCGGGCTGATGGGGCACTCCAGTAACTGCCGCCTCATCGGCTCAGGGATGCCCGGGGTCTGCTGCAGCCACAGGTTCTTCTGTATGAGGTGCTGCCATGCCGCCGTCCGGGCCGCTGCCACCGCGCCGGTGGAGCAGAGGCAGAGGATGACACCGGCGGTTTTCGCCATGTCGACTACCTGTTCGGCCAGACGATGAGGGTCAACCGCCATGGTGGAGACGTTATGCGCCAGCAGGGCGATGTTATTCATAATAGCCTCTTGCTGCATCATACACTGATGCGCTCTGTCTGTAAGCTTGGCTGTCAGCTGGTCTTTGGGAGTGGGGCAGCGGTCGCTGAGCCCCGGCTTCACTCCAAAGACAGCACACAGAGCGGGATCCAGCGGTGGTACTGCCCTGTAACCCCGGTCTGTCAGACCCTCCGTCTTCGGGACCTTGATAAATGTTTTCACCGGGGCCCCGAGCCTCCCGGGCTCCGCCGCAGCCCCACTGAAGTACGGGCTGATGGCGGGAAACATCGGCCAGATCGGGTCGAGGCGGGCGGGGCGTGGCGCGGCCTCGAGCCCCCAGATGCCACGGAGCTGGTCCGGGCGTTGGGGGGCCTGAGGGCATGGGCACCGCAAGGTTTGCGGCTGCCCTGGCGATAATGCCCGGTAGCTCTGCCACCAAAGCTCCAACCACTGGAAGTGAGGTGGCGGCAGAGACATGCAATGCTGCTGCCCCGGGCCTCACCGTTCGGAGAGGGGAAGCAGGGGGAGTCGCCCCCTCCTCGTCGCGGTCGGAGTCGTCTGACTCCGAGCTCACAAGGAGAGAGAGGGCATCATCGAGCGGGACAGTAAAGTCGTGGGGATTACAAATTTTTCAGTGCTACGGCTCACTGAAAAATGGACCTCGGGCTGGACCTCGGATACCATAGGCTTCCCCTCTACTACCTCTCTCCGCCTTAGGGAAAATGTCAGCTCCATCTTGTGCCATCAATGTCGTTTTCTTTTCATCGACCAGAGCAACTCTTTCCTCTTCAAGATTAGAGTCGTCATGGTGTTCATGGTCATCTCCTACTTTTTTTTCCCTGTTAACATCCACTTCATTACATCCAGCCTCGCGCAGCTTTGACCTGAACTTTCCCAGCTTGTACTTGATACTTGTTTTCCAACCATCCACTTCATTACAGCCCGCCTCGCGCAGCTTTGACCTGAACTTTCCCAGCTTGTACTTGATACTTGTTTTCCAACCATCCACTTCATTACAGCCCGCCTCGCGCAGCTTTGACCTGAACTTTCTCAGCTTGTACTTGATATTTGTTTCCCAACCATCGTAGCCTGTGATGCTGCCTGGCTCCTTCAGGCACGGATACTTCAGAACCAGTGTAGGGGCAACCGATTCAATTTCATCTTTCTCAGGGTAGCTTTTGATTTCAATAATCGCCTGTGAGATTTTATCTAAGATTTCCATTTTTATGTCTCTTGTCACATCAAAGCCCATGTTGGACTTTTCATTTGTTGCATTGCCTTTACGCAATTTCAGTTCACAATCATATGAAAACTTGGGGATAGAAAACGGAATGGGCCACATAGCAACATGCCTTAAATTTCTCTGCATAGAATTTAGGGACCTATCCCAGAAATCTACAGAGTGAACACTGGTTGTATCCAGAGAGGAGACTGAACCAATAGAACAGATAGAGGTAGAGTTCCCGTAAAAAACTGAATCGTCCCTTATTTGTAAACTAAAAGACGTGTTCCGTAATGAACTGATACGGGACGCACTTTGTCCCGTATTTCGGGTCGTGGAAGAATGAGAGCGATTCTTCTCTTCCGTCACTCAACCGTCCCGTAAAGAACGGAATCAGCTGTCATGAGTACCGACCAATGGCAGCAGATGTGTGTGGTTGCTAGGATACATTCTTCACAGTGATTGGCTCTGCTGCTGCCTGAAGCGGTTTGCCCGGCTTCATTAAACTAAAAACACGAACAAGAATGGCTTCCCATGCTGGAGCTACCTCGTCCTCGAATGAAGACAACGACATTCTACCTCCTCCTCCCGGCACGCCAAAACGAAAAAAAAGGAAAAAGAAAAGCAAAATACAGAAAAGAGTGGGAAAGGGACTTTAAATGGATCGATAGTGTTCGTGAAGATGAGTTTAAGGCGAACTGTACTGTATGCAGACGTAAATTTTTGGTCAGCCACGGTGGTCTGACAGACGTAAGACAACATGCTTCTGGTGAAGCACGCAAGAAAAACGAGACCCAGAGGAGAAGTCAGGGAGCTCTGACACAGTTCCTTGTCCGACAAGCAACTCCGGAGGCTAACATGGTATGTCAAATAACTAAGCATGTTTGTTGTATGCTAGTAGTAGCCTAGACGAGTGGATACTAGTGTCAGAACAGTCAGCACCTGCGTGAGCAGAAGAAGGCTCACTACTGTGAGGTCAAGTAGAAGTATAGGCTATATGTTTGAACATTTGACATTTAAGCAGGGTTGCCAACAGTCACGCTGTCACGCACACGCAAGAAATGTCACGCCAAATAAAAAATCCTCCCGATTATTTTCTGCGGGAGCAGACTAGCGGCCGTAACATCTGCCTACCTACAACGTGACCACTGCAGTATTCTCTGATCGTTGATTCGCTGAAAACCACGTGCCTGATACTAAGTTGCGTTTGAAAAGGTCAGAGAGTTCAGAGCGTATAGGTTCGGAGTCGGAGCCCACTGATGCGCGTTTCAAAGTTTGGATGACAATTAATCAAGGTAAGCAGATAAAGTAGCCTAACAAATCGAATAATAAATTGTCTAATACAATAGTGTACCTTGTCACTACAGACGTAGCCTTGCTTAATCAGTCTAATCGTGTGCTGAGACAGTAAAGACTTCAACTAGTTGCAAACGTTTTCTCACGTGTGTTATGATGTTAGTGCTTTGAGCGGCTGGTCAGAACCCACATCTGCTCTACCCTTCCCAACACCCTGGACCCCTTTCAGTTTGCATACCGTCCAAACCGATCAACAGACGATGCCATTGCCCTAGCTACACACGCCACCCTCTCCCACCTGGAAAAGAGCAACACATATGTGAGGATGCTGTTTGTGGACTACAGCTCAGCATTCAACACTATTGTGCCTGCCAAGCTCGTCCCGAAGCTCAGGGGCCTGGGTCTTAAAACACCCCTGTGCAACTGGATCCTGGACTTCCTGACGAGCAGACCCCAGGTGGTGAGAATGGGCAACCACACCTCCTCCTCACTGACCCTGAGTACCGGGCCCCCCAGGGCTGCGTACTCAGTCCCCTCCTGTACTCCCTGTACATGCATGGACTGTGTGGCAACACACAGTTCCAACATCATCCTGAAGTTTGCAGACGACACTACCATCCTGGGTCTCATCTCTAACAACGATGAGACCGCCTATAGAGATGAGGTAAGGGTCTTGGCAGAATGGTGCCAAGACAACAACCTGTCTCTCAACGTCTGCAAAACCAAGGAAATGATCGTGGATTTCAGGAAGCTGCAGAGGGGGGGGTCAGGACCCCATACACATCGAGGGAGCTGAAGTGGAGAGAGTCTCCAACTTCAAATTCCTCGGTGTGTACATCAAGGATGACCTAACCTGGTCCATGCAGGCAGGCTCAGCAGTCAAAACTGCAGAGAAAGGGCTATACTTCTTGAGGAGACTCAAGAAGTTTGGCATGTCTTCAAAAACTTTAACAAACTTTTACAGATGCACCATTGAGAGCATCCTCTCAGGCTGCATCACTGCCTGGTATGGTAGCTGCTCCGCTGCCGACCGCAAGGCCCTGCAGAGGGTGGTGAAGACAGCGGAGCGTATCACCGGCAGCCATCTCCCCTCCGTGCAAGGCATCTACAACAGTAAATGCCTGAGGAAAGCAAAAAAGATTCTAAAGGACAACAGCCACCCAGGCTATGGACTGTTCTCATTGCTGCCGTCTGGTAGACGCTACCGGAGCATCCGAACACGGACTACCAGACTCACAAATAGCTTTTTCCCCCTGGCTGTAAGGCTTCTGAATCAGAAACACTGAACCTCTAAACAGTTGCCACCTCCACCTACTCCCTGCTCCCCCACTCATACAATTCACTTCATAGATATATTTGCACAATTTTAAAAACTTTTAACTTATGCTTAGCATTTCTTTTTAACTTATTCTCTATTCACACTTAAACTGCTGCTAGCCCTTCTACTGTACTCTGCTACAGAGATATATGTTGTTTTTTAAATTGTTGTATGTTAAATGTTACATTTTATTGTCATATTGTTTTAGAGTTTTATGTTATTTTTGTTATATGTATGACGTCTAATGCGTAGATGAATGATGCTTGCCAAGTCGTAAGAATTTTGCTGTGCTGAAGCAATTTGGTACATGCAACAATAAACACACTTTGACTTTGACTTATGAGGGCTAGGTAATTGCTAAATAAAAGACTCATGTGCAATGACGTTTTGTTAGATGAGCTTGCTGAAATATTTCAAAAGAAAAACGGATCATGGACATGGAGAGAAGAATCAAGCACAGCTTCAGCAGGTAAGCTAGTCACAAAATGATTTATGTTCAGTTGTTTGTTAGCAAAAATAAAAATGTTACACTAGCCTACCTTTTCATTAAAAGATGGACAGTGTGCCCTCCACCTGATACCTCACCACAACTCAAAATCCAGGCCTACATGTAATTTTAATGGAGATGTCATGATTATGCTAACATGTCATTATAAGGCTGCAGGTTTTTTAACACAGCCTACCTTTTTAGATAGAGGAAAGAGTGGAGAAAGACAATGAAGAAGTGGTGGTGTTAGATGATGAGGTGCTGGTGGAGGAGGAGGAGGATGTGGTGGAGGAGGAGGAAGATACAAGCACAGAGCCAACAGTCAAGCAGAAGAAAAGGGCAAAATCAGGGTCCGCTGCTTACAATTCCAAATTTAACAGTGCCTGGACTAAAGAGTGGCCTTTCATTAAACAGGGCACAACTGAGTTTCACTTTTGGTGTGACGTCTGCCGGCACGAGTCAAGGCTGATATATGCTCTGTTTTAGACGTAACACGTAAGCACGTAAGATACATAACCCCCCCTTGCGCGGTAAAATATCCCCCCTTACGTGCTTAAGTGCGTCGCCCAGAATTCCTGACTATGCGACTAAAACACTACGGCCCTACGCAGCTCGCAAAGACTGTGATTGGCCAGCTAACCACATCCTTTCAGGAGTCTCAGATTTCCGGTTTTACAGCATAATAGCGCCATTTTTAAAAGGCCGTGACAGAAGCGAATGAAGAATTTTGAAGAAGGAGAAGAAGAAAACACAAGAACGAATTATGATAATTATAAACAGTACCGCGGGAAGTAGGGGTGCTGGGGGTGCTGCCGCACCCCCTGTCTGAGGCCCTGTCTTATCACAGAAAACGATTATTTCTAAAAACTCCGGCCAAAGTGGAGATTTCTGAAAACGCCGGTTATGTGTTGTCGTGTCAACGGGGAGAAACGGGATTTTAGGTTCTGAAGCGTCACATTATGCACCAGGAAATGCTTAACGTCATGTGAGCGCCCGCTGTACCGTATTGGTCCGAATATAAACACAAACCCGACCTATGTTTGGAAAAAAGATTTGAAGACCAGATCTTGTTTTTATAAATAAATAAATTGTATTCATTGAAATAATATACGAAAATTAAAAGGCATAGAATAAAACACTGCATTGCCACTAAACAGTAGTGCAAATAGGCCGTACTGATGTGTACACAAAAGACTATTCCTGACACTCCTCTGCCCCGCTGTGTTCGCTCTGGCTGTGGTCGCTCCGCACTGTTTCGGCCCGTGGCAAAGCGGGTCATCGTCGCTGCTGTCCAAGGCATTTTGAGACGCAGCATTTATTTAATGCTCATATGACCTAGTGCTGAAAAAAAGTTATATGAAAAAGTGTGAGGGGAGCGGTGGTGCGCTAAACTTGTTCTGTGAGCAGCTGGATGTGAACCATGGTGTGAACACAACGATCGATTTTTTTTTTTTTCCAGCACCCCCTGCTGAGAATACGTTCCCGCGGCTATGATTATAAATATAAACAAGCCAGCGATTTCCACTTCCACGCCCACAGATTCGTTCGTTGCTCCCCCTACTGTTCTGGCGGAGAATCCCCTTGCAACACGCGCAATCCTTAAGGAACCTTAAAGGAACCGTAAATCAAAACTTGTCTA
This sequence comes from Gadus morhua, assembly GCF_902167405.1. Classification (NCBI taxonomy): domain Eukaryota; kingdom Metazoa; phylum Chordata; class Actinopteri; order Gadiformes; family Gadidae; genus Gadus; species Gadus morhua. The sequence continues at coordinate 7,104,983 of NC_044048.1, read as the reverse complement.
AAACAAGTCCCTTGTGTAAATTACGTGCTTACGTCTCTGCGTCTAAAACGACCCTAAATTGGCCTTTAGAATGCAGGCATAAAGGCAGGGCAGATGTTCAGCGGCATATCACCAGAGAGAGTCATATAAAAAAAATATATATCCTTGACAGTACCAACAAAATGGATAGATTTGTTTGTTCGAGGGCTGAAGAGATGAATCTGGACACTCAGGTGATCATTTGATTCCAATCATATGTGTGCTTTGGCTATGCATTTGCACATATTCTACCTCAAATGTAAATTCTTTGTAAACTTTTTTTTACAGGCTAGAAGGGCAGAGGTCAAAGTGGCAGTGACCCTGGTCAGCCACAATATCCCTATAGCCTTTGCAGACCACCTCAGCCCGCTATTTAAAGAGTGCTTTCCGGATTCTAAAATTGCCAAGATGTATTGTTCCGAAAGAACAAAGACATCAGCCATCATTAACAAGGCAATAAGTCCTTATTTACTGAACGAGCTGGTGCGAAACATGAGGAGTAAACCATTCAGTCTGTCGACAGTCCAATGATACAGGCAGGCCCGGTTCTACGGGGGTGCATAAGCATGCATTGCACCCCCAAAAAAATTGTTTGCACCCTCAATTGAAAAAAATAAATAAAATAAAAAAGTTTTTTTTTTTATAAATATGATAAAAATAATAAAATACTTGCTCACAAAACAAATTGTAATTAAACTTGTGACAATATCCATTGAATACCGTTGAGATATGAGCGAGCGTCCAACATCACTCTGACTGTTCACCAAACTGACAAAATATCTCCGCATTTATGTATGGTGTTTTGTTTATATGTTGCTTGGCAACAGTCCGCTCAGTGGGGAATGGGGATCTATTTTTGTTGCTGGAAGCAATTTCATTCGTTTATATGATTAAATAAACAAACAAATCACAATCTATTGTCAATCATTATTATTAACAGTACATTTACTAGTATAACTGTTGTATAAAGCAATAACACACTCGAAATATCCCGCCACCATTTATAAAAAATAAACGTTATACTTGAATTGCAGTCACATGTTTTTTTTTGAGAATTCGGTTCTTTTTTACACCTCACACATCACACATATCAAAAACCTATCTCATATTCAAAGCTATCTAAGATATCAATAAGCTAATGTTGCAGCTGAAATGTTCTCCACATCACAAGACATGATATGATACCATCTTTTAAGCACAGTAAATGATTGTTGTCCCAACATGTCAGTAGAACTACGCAGAAGTGCTTGTCTATGGTAGAAAGGCCTGTGTGTAAAAAAGCTAAGTCTGAACTGAAGCTGGGTAGCTGGTTTTAGTATAGTACTGGTGCACCCCCTGTAATCTCAGATGCACCCCAAGGCATTCTGTTCTGGAACCGGGCCTGGATACAGGTGACCGTTTTTAATTATTTTCCCTCTCCCATTAGGCTTTTACATGGTGCTTGAACCCCACATCTGATCAATCCAACATATAATAGGTATAGAGAATGACAAGTTGTGCATTGCTTGAATTGCTGCGTTACTGTTTACTGACGATGGCGGATTAAATTATTGTCTGATTGTGTAAAACTTGTGGCTTTTTCTTAAGGAAAGGCAAAGATGAACCCTTTGACTGTCAAAATCTGGGAGACCAATGGGGTAGCCCATAGATTTTTGGATATGGGAATAACAACTGGAGAAGGCTGTGGCACTGCGGCAACCATTTTCAGCAAGATGGACTCTGTGTTGAAAGGGCACAGTATACCTTGGCAGAATTGCATTGCTCTTTCTGTTGACAATGCCAGCGTAAATATGGGAGACAGAAACTCTATCAAATCGAGGGTGCTGAAAGAAAACCCTTCAGTGTTCCTCCTAGGTTGCCCATGCCACATAGTGCACAACAATGCCTCCACTGCTGGTGCCGTGTACAGTGAGGTAAATTGCTCAATTAGTCTAGTCATAGAAGAAGCAATTGAAGACTCAGCTCTTAAGAGAGTACCTCCTTTCCTAACTTACAATTACTAGCACTACTTAGCAGTATTTGTTTATTGTTACACTAATGTCTCTGTTGCAATGTAGGTTGAATGTTATTCTCCTTGTGATTCGCTTTGGATAAAAGCGTCTGCTAAATGTAAATATCATAGCATTATAATGTTAAGTTGGTCAGTGGCGAACTTAGCCCTTTGGGGGCTCCAGGCGAACAGCCATTTGGGGGCCCCTGCATCTACCGGTCTCAGTACCTTATATCGCATAATGAGATACTCCATACAAGGGATGAACAAAAGTTCAACAAATTGAGAATAACATACAAAACAATAAGATTAGTTATGTTGACACATTACACTGACTGTTAACCATAAGTCCTCATTTACCTGAGGGTTTCCAGTAGCTCACAGCAGCTATCTGCTGTGAGCTACTGGAAACCACTACTGGAAACCCACTGATAGCTGCGTCCAGCTATCACTATATTTCCTGTGCTCTTCAGACCTTTCATGGTTGATTAGATGCATTGCAAGGTTATTCTAGTCTTTAAATCCTTCCTCACTCAGTTGTTTTTGTTTTCCAGAAAGGCAACAACAAAAGCAAAAAACACGGTCTGCACTTTCACTGTAGACTAACCAAGACCTGTTCACCCTCTCACCATTTTTCATTACTATGTAATAGTATGCTTTTGTGAATCTGCGGCCCTTGGGCCAGAGTGCTGGGTCATCCACAAGAATATGTGTGCACCTGCCCAAGACACAGCAGCTTGGGCCAGAGTGCTGGGTCATCCACAGGAATATGTGTCTCGCAGTCATTGTTATCGTTATTGTCATAAATTTCAATAACCAAAGTGGAAGAAGGAGAGTGAGAAATATTCACTACCAGTTGTGCATCATCTCCGTCAGTTTGTTGACACACGTCATTAGCATCGCTGCTGGCTGAGCCAGAGCCACTTGGAATGAAAGGAGCAGTAACGTGACAGCAAACGACGTTGACGGCTGCTCTTGATCCGCCGACGGTCCCGCTGCCACTGCGGTGGCTGTAAAACAGCTGGATAGCTTTGGCAGCTTTGAAAGAAAGTCCTGCCTTTGGTCTTTCTTTTTATGTGACCCGCTTTCGTACGATCGCTTCATGTTTCACTCGATTTATGTCTCACTCGATTTCTCTCTCTCTCTCTCTTACCGCTTACTGTTTTGAATTTGACATAATTTCCGCATACGCGTGATGAGCGTGATGCGCGTAACATGGAATAGTCCATGTAGTGCAGACTGAAGGGGGGTGCACACGGAAAGATCGTAAAAAAACATGAGTAACGATAACAATGACTGCGAGACACATATTCCTGTGGATGACCCAGCACTCTGGCCCAAGCTGCTGTGTCTTGGGCAGGTGCACACATATTCTTAGACATCCCGATGCTACTATTTTGAAGAGATTTTTATAAAAATAATAAATATGGGGACAAAATATATGCATTGGGGCCCTCTTGACCAGATCAATATTGTAAATAAGAAACTGTTCTTAATGTTTTATCGGGAAAAATAAAGGTAAAAAAAAATAAATAAATTGGGGGCCCCAAAAACCTTCTATGGGGCCCGGGGCTCCAGGCAAATGCCTGGTTTGCCTAATAGTACGGCCCGCCCCTGAAGTTGGTATTCCATAGGAAACCTGTCCCATTTGCATTAGCAATTCCTTCTTTAAAATGAAAATAAATCCTTTCAGATCACAGGGTTCGATGTTGAGGACCTGGCAGTAGATGTGGGCTTTTGGTTCAAAGCTAGCACCAAACGCAAGAACATATTGGATGGTAATTCACTCATTTTATTTCTCAAGATCTAGTTTACATACAGATGAAGTAATTCTTTTTTTTTTTTTCTTTAATCATTGCACTGGTTGTTTGCTGCAATCTACATTTTATCGTCACAGAATTCTGTACGTTTTGTGACACTAGCTACATGGAGACACTGCTGCATGTGAGCACAAGATGGCTTAGTTTGGAGATGGTGGTCAGTCGGATTCTACGTCTCTATAAGGCACTCAAGAGTTATTTTGGAAGCATCAAGTATAAGCCTAGTTTTGATTTTGAAACCTATTTGATGTATCCATCTAATGTAACAAGGTATCAGTTTTTCGCTTGTCACAAGTTCACACAGTGTCAAGGAATATGAAAATGTTTCAAAATTATTATTTATTTGTTTTGCTGTGCCTCTTCTTTAACTCCACAGATGAGAAGCAAGCCAGGTGTGTCCGGCTGCGTGAATCGTTCCAGGACCCAATGATGGAGATCCATCTCTTGTTCTACCAGTCGACACTGATAACTTTCACACATTTCAACCTGCTATTCCAGCGGCAAGACCCTTGTGTCTATCTACTTCATGAACAAGTACATAGCACTTATTGTTGCATTTAGTGTTTTATTTGTAGTCACAAATATATAAAACATTATTTGTCTACTATACTATTCTCGTCACTATTTTAGAGTTCCTTTAGCCCTGTGCCTTAAGTAATTGTATGAATAGGGATCATTTACAAGGGGGTATATTTTTTAGGGTAATGTGTGAGAGTCCGTATTTTCGCTAATCTAATTCTTCTATTTGTGTATTCAAGATCAGGTTGTTCGTCAAGAAACTCCTGTCCAAATTCCTGAAGCCAGGAGCTTTTAGAGGTGTCAATGTGGACACAGTGGACCTCAGGGATGAGGAGAGCCAATTGCCAGGTAAATATTAGGAGTGACAAAAACAATGGTTTTATATAATGTTTGCATTGTCTGCAGGTCTTCTGTTACTCTAAGCACTAAATTATCCATACATACCTTTTTAGATTCTCAGCTTGGTGTGGGCTTCACAACGAGGACGTTAAACCGCCTTGTGGAAGCAGGTGATGTCTCCATGGACTCAGCTAAAAACTTCCATCTCGCAGCCAGGAGCTTTTTTGTGAAGGCAGTCGAGTACGCCACAGCTAAGCTCCCTTTACATGACCCTGTGCTGGAGCATTCAAGGTTCGTGGACTTCAGACAAAAAATGGATACCACCTGGGATGATGTGCTCTACTTTGTTCATAGGTATGTATGCAGCCACCTGGGCTGTAGAGTGATATTGGTTCATTCTGATTCTGTTGCAAAGACCCTTTTCTCAAACCATTATATCTGTTTAGATTCAACCATCCCCTGCCCTACAACCAACCAATGGAGCAGGACCAGCTGAATGATGAGTTCCTAGAGTTTCAGATGATGGAGGAGGAAGATATACCTGCATCCATCTGGGGGGACGCGGTCATCAGGACAAATGAGGATGGGGAGTACCACAGGATGGCCCACCTATGGGTATATCTGGGAAATCTTAAGAATCGGGCAAGTGGCACTTTTAAATTCCCGAAATTATTCAATGTGGCCCAGATTGTGTTGAGCATGCCTCACTCAAATGCGGATGCTGAGCGAACATTTTCACTGATTGGCCTAAACAAGACTGACACCAGGAACAGACTGTCCCTTGAAGGCACCCTGTCGTCAATCATGACTATGGAAATGAGCAGCCTTGAACCCTGCTACAGATACGAACCTCCTGCAGAGGTTGTGAAGCAGGCCAAAACTGCCACTGTGGCATACAACCTAATATCTAACTTCTAGCCTCTGCTGAGGAGTGTACACACACACACACACACACACACACACACACACACACACACACACACACACACACACACACACACACACACACACACACACACACACACACACACACACACACACACACACAGCCCCCCACAGCCAGCTCTGGGGAGCTGGGGTAACTATTGTGCCTTTTTTTGTTTTTGAAATTTCTGTCTTTATTCGAGATGCCTGTCTATATTTTGTAATAGTGCAACCAATAAATGAATAAATTAACATTTTGAAAAAGCGTTTCCATTCTTTAACCTTTTTTCTTAAATGAGGGTTTATACTAAGTAAACGAGGACTATTTAGTAAAAAAATAAATAAAATTAGGGTTAGGGTTGTCAAAAATATTCGCCGCTCACGCTAATATTTTAGAGTCTCACTCCAGCCAAAGTCCCAAAGTTGGCAACCCTGATTTAAGGCTTAATAAAGGGGATAGGAACATTTTTGGTCTGCACAGATCTAAGTAATGTATACTTTACATTTCAGACTATTTTCCCAATCATACCTTTATTCACACTTTGTGTTGTCAATTCATGCTGCTAAATGTTCAATATAATTAAGTATCAATACTGATACTTAATTGTCCTCCTGTGGGAGGACAAAGGCTGAGGCAGTGGTTACTGATGTCCTGGCACCAGGGCTCTACAGTGCGCCCATTTCACTCGCATTTGCGAGTGAATATTTCGGCGTGCAAACAAGAAAAACAAAACATGAGCACGCGTGCGAGTGACTTCTCCACAGCGCACTATACTGTGCGTTCACACCAAACGCGAAGGGGCGAAACGATTCCATACAAAGCAGCGATACCATTTGCAGTGCGACTCTTTTGCCCGGCACGGGCGAGCGCGTTCACGTGGATTTCAGGTGGATTTGCAGCACGCCACTTTTGCTCGAGTTGAAATATTTAAACTTCGCCGCGACATTCGCGTGATGACAGCCAATCAGCGTTCAACAGCGTGGGCACTGAGTGACGTGCATAACATAACAGCCAATCGGTTTTCAACCGGCCAACCGTTCCCTGCAGTGCAGTCCAGGGTGAACCGCAGCATGGAGGAGAAAGTGATTCGACTTCATATCTCAAGGGAAGGGGGTCGCCGGCCCTCCGCTGCGCGTCGGGGCCGGACAACGGCCCTTAACAGTGGTATAATGAGCACATACCACAGCCTGGCGTGATCTATTGCTTAAATATAATTGTATTGTATATATAATACCCCGGCCAAAAGCTCTGTGCGCCTCCGGATGGCCGTAGCGCGGAGAGCGCTACGGGAGGGTTTGTTTACCTACGTTGCTATGGTTACCAGTCTTGTGCGTTCCAACGGTTTATTCGGTATCTAAATCGCTGTCTAATCAATACTTCCTTCACTGCCCCTCCGTGGTCATTACAATATTGTAGCGACCCTGGGACAATTCAATAGTTTGTGTGTTATGTGTTGCATTGTATTTCGTTGTCCGTTATGCCAGTTGTTCTGTGTGCATGTATTGTAATGTTCTTATTGTCAATCAGGGTGGGGGCCTGCACGCGAGTGAGACCGTGTTGGGGGTTGCCGGGGTAACCGGGGTTTGTTTTTGTGTCGGTTTTCTGCCGTTGGTTACAATGTTACGTTTTTCAGTGACCTGGTTTTGGTTCATTAAGACTACCTTAAACTACTAATGACTCGACATCATTATGTCACCGGCGAGGTCGTTACATTGGTGTCAGAAGTGAAACTATTTTATTTTTATTTTTATTATTTTTGCTGTGCTCGGCGAGTAGGCTGAAGTTGCTATCGCCGTTAGCTCTGTTTTTGTTGTGGCTTGTTCTCTACAACAATAATGCTTCCTGCGGACTGTCGGGTGAAGATAGAGATGGACGACTACGGCGAGGGGGCGTGTGGAGAAGCCTCGGAGTCTCTGGTGAGGGGTAGAACCCAACGGGAACCGGCCGCCGTGGAAAAAGATGATTTTTCACGCATAGTTCGCAGCGCCGACTGCCCGTGGTCACCACAAGACGGCGACAGACATGGTGGCGCCTTTCTTACATCAAGCCCGGTGTCCATCAAGACGCCTAGATACACCGGTAAGGCTGACTGGGAAGCTTTCCACGCGCAATTTGAACTTTTAGCTGATGCTGCCGGATGGTCAGTGAAGGTCAAAGCGCTGCAGCTTGCGATGTGTCTGGCGGATGACGCATTGTCTTGTTTGTTGCTGCTTAGCCCAGAGGACAGGGGGGACTATGTTGCCCTAGTGGGGGCACAAAGGAGGCGTTTTGGACTATGTGTTAAGCCGGGGCTAATGCGCTCAGAACTCTGTAATAGGCGCAGGAAGCCTGGGGGAGACGCCGCGGGCCCTGGCCAACGATATCGAGAGCCTGTCTCGGCGAGCATACGCCCACATGCCACCAGCCGTGCAGAGCGAACTCGCTCGGGATCAGTTTCTCCAGGCCCTTTCCCCTACAGAACTACGCATGCAGACCCAGCTAGCCCACCCGCAGACTTTGCAAGAGGCCTTGGAGATGGCCATAGAGAGGGAGCTGGTGTGGGCTGGAGCAATCGACGGTCATCCTGCTCCTCAGCCGATGGTGAGATCGGCGAGGGAGAGGAGTGAGGACTCACAGAAGCCAGCCTGGGTGGACGAGCTCACTGAACTCGTCCGCGCTGTCTCTATGCAGGCGGACCGCCGCCCCCCGTCTCGTCGAGAGCAGAGGGTCTGCTGGGGCTGCGGGCAGCCTGGCCACCTTGTCAGAGAGTGCTCTACAACTGTGAGAGCCCAGGGAAACGGGTCAGGGTCCGCGTAATTGGGGAGACGCGAGGCCCTGCCCCCTTACCCCCGCCGTCGTCGTCTGGAGGAGCCCATCATCACAGCCGGGGGGGCGGGGCTCCACCCCCCCCAGAAGCAGACGACAACATCCTGGAGCCTGTTGTCGTGGTGGGGCGGACCTGGGCGGGGGACTTTTGTCATGTTCCTGTCACTGTTGAGGGGGTGGCCTGTTTGGCTTTAGTCGATACGGGGTCTACTGTGACCCTGGTGAGGCCAGACATTTTGCCGACCTGGACGGTACTCCAACCTACAACCGTGCAGCTCCGCACAGTCACGGGGGAGAGGGCTCCCATGAAAGGGAAGGGGTTGTTGTCCATCTGCGTAGGGGGAAAGACTGTCCTCCACCCAGTGTGGGTAGCAGCTGTGCAGGACCCCTGTATCCTAGGGTTGGACTTCCTGCGGTGCACTGGCTGCCAGCTGGACCTTGAGAGGGGGGCGATTGGCTTCCAAGGAGGGCCCACAGTCTATATGGCCCCGTCAAACACCTCCTACATCCGGCCCCCACCGACAACAGCTCAGATGGAACAGTCACACGTCACCGGCCCCCTTCAGCCCTAGCAAAGACCTTCCAACCACCCTGTCTTCCCGATCCCTGTCCATTGTCTCAGTCCTCCTCCTGCAACCCTTCCCCCTCCCTCCCACCCCCTTGTGTCAATGTTTCGGCTCCTACAGACTACTCCCTTGCCACCCCAGCACCCCACCCCATGAGCCTGGGCCCCTTCCCCTGCCCTGCCCAGCTTCCTCAGACAGGTGAGGAGACTGTTGTCGACTGTGCGGGCAATTTGGCAGGGGCACTGTGATGGACTAGACCCTCAACAGCAGGAGCAGCTGTGGCTACTACTGGCAGAGTTTAAGGACAGCTTTGCCTTGAACGAGAGCGATGTGGGTCAGAGGCTGATGGACAGAGTGCTCGCCAGCATCCCCCGGCAGCAGTGTATCGTCTACCTGGATGATATACTGGCACACGGGGGCTCCTTCGAGACAGCACTTGCCTCGCTGCGTCAGGTTCTGGAGAGAGTAGCTGCGGCAGGCTTGAAGCTCCATCCTGATAAGTGCCATTTCCTGAGGAGAGAGGTAACTTTCCTTGGGCACAGGGTGGGGGAAGAAGGCATTAGCACCATGGAGGACAAAGTGAAAGCTGTCCAGGACTGGCCCACCCCCACTGACACCAGACAGCTGAAAAGCTTCCTCGGACTGGCGTCTTACTACAGACGCTTTGTGAGGGGCTTCTCCTGTGTGGCCGCTCCCCTGTTCCGCCTGCTACAGAAGGACAGGGAGTTTGTGTGGGCAGAGGATTGCCAGTCTGCTTTCGAGACACTCAAGGGAGCTCTCACCAAAGCCCCGGTGCTCTCCCCTCCTGACCCTGCCCTGCCCTTCATCCTGGACACGGACGCTAGTAACGTTGGCAATGGCGCCGTGCTGGCACAGGAGGGGCCGGAAGGGGAGCGGGTGGTGGCGTATTACAGCAGGACATTTAACAAAGCTGAACGCCGCTACTGCGTCACTCGCCGCGAGCTGCTGGCCATCGTTAGAGCTGTACGCCACTTCAAATATTACCTCTGTGGCCGCCACTTCACTGTATGGACCGACCACTCCGCGCTCCAGTGGCTCATGTCTTTCAAGGAGCCAGAAGGGCAGGTCGCACGGTGGATCGAGGAGCTGCAGTCCTACAGCTTCAGTGTGGTGCACAGGGCAGGGGTACGCCATGCTAATGCAGACGCCCTCTCCCGACGCCCCTGCAGTCAGGATGGCTGCCGCAACTGTGAAAGGAGGGAGAGCCGTGAGAAGGAGCTGTGCAGCCAGGAGGAGGGATGTTCTGCGGTGGAGGTGGCGTCCCCAGTCTGCTGTGAGCTCCGGGAGGTCGACACCGCAGGATGGAGACGGCAGCAGGAGGAGGACGCAGACCTTCGACCAGTGCTCCAGTGGTTGGACCAACAGCGGCGGCCCCCATGGGAAGAAGTGGCCGTTCTCTCCCTGGTCACCAAGGGACTGTGGGCTAAGTTCGAGGCCCTGCGACTGTGGGATGGCGTGCTTCAGCGGGCCTGGAAGGAACCCGCCACCGGAGAGGTGAGGTGGCAGGTGGTGGTGCCTCACTCTCTGCGTGGGGAAGTGCTTCAAGCGGTCCATGGTGCCGTGGGCTCAGGACACTTTGGGGTGACAAAAACCCTGCGTCGCCTCCACCTTGGCTTCTACTGGGGGCAGCACAAGAGGGACGTCGAGGACTTCTGTCGCCGCTGTGATGGCTGCACAGCCCGCAAAGGCCCCACGGAAAGGTCCCATGCCCAGCTACAGCAGTTCCCTGTGGGGTTCCCTATGGAGAGGGTTGGGGTGGATGTGGTGGGCCTGCTACCCTGCACAGAGAGGGGGAACAAGTATGTCCTCACGGCCATGGACTATTTTACCAAGTGGCCGGAGGCGTATGCTCTGCCTGACCAGGGGGCGGAGACCATAGCGGACGCTTTGGTCGGGGGGATGATTAGCCGTTTTGGGGCAGCGGAGTCCATCCACAGTGACCAGGGGAGAAATTTTGAATCCCGTGTCTTTGCGGCTTTATGTAGCAGGCTGGACATGCAGAAGACCCGTACTACCCCCCTGCACCCACAGAGTGACGGCTTGGTGGAGCGATTTCATCGCTGTATGGAGCAGCAGCTGGCCATTGTCTCGGCTGAGCATCAGCGGGATTGGGACAATCATCTGCCTCTGGTGCTCATGGCATACAGGTCAGCTGTCCAGGAGTCGACGTCCTGCACACCTGCTCTGCTGATGTTGGGCAGGGAGCTTCGCACCCCAGCTGACCTGGCATTTGGCCGGCCGCCTGATTCTCCCCCTGTTCCTCCCGGCCCAGAGTATGCCAGGAGACTCCAGGACCGCCTTGAGACGGCTCACTCCTTCGCCAGGGGACAGCTGCTGAGCGCAGGGGTGAGGCAGAAAAGGAACTATGATGTGCGTTCTCGTGGCAGGCACTTTGAGGCTGGGGAGCTGGTCTGGACCTACAGCCCGCAAAGAAAGAAGGGAAGATGCCCAAAGCTCGATAGCGAGTGGATCGGGCCATGCAGGGTCCTTGAGAGGATGGGGGAGGTGGTGTACAGGGTCCAGCTACCACCTCGGGGAAGGAGGGTAGCTCTCCACAGAGACCGGTTGGCCCCTTATCGAGGCACCGCCACCCCTCAACCTGCTCCAGCGAGCCCTGCAGCTCCCCGCACCGGTGCGAATGGGCCCCGGACACGCACACCTCAGTGTTCTGGCCCTGGGTCCCCACCTAACCCTATCCTTGTCTCCCCTCCCTGTCGATCACCACAGTCAGCAACTTGGCCCCCAGCCCCGGCCCTCCCTTTCCCCCTGCCCGCCCCCGGGCCTGACACTCGTGGGCCCCTCTCGCCCCCAGGCGCTTCTCCCCAGCCCCCCGTGGCCCCAACGCGGCCTCGTAGGGAGAGGAGAGCGCCGGGTTGCTTCCGGGACTTTGTTTGTTCCCTCGAGGACGAGGAACTTTGAAGGGGGGAGGCAATGTAGCGACCCTGGGACAATTAAATAGTTTGTGTGTTATGTGTTGCATTGTATTTCGTTGTCCGTTATGCCAGTTGTTCTATGTGCATGTATTGTAATGTTCTTATTGTCAATCAGGGTGGGGGCCTGCACGCGAGTGAGACCGTGTTGGGGGTTGCCGGGGTAACCGGGGTTTGTTTTTGTGTCGGTTTTCTGCCGTTGGTTACAATGTTACGTTTTTCAGTGACCTGGTTTTGGTTCATTAAAACTACCTTAAACTACTAATGACTCGACATCATTATGTTACCGGTGAGGTCGTTACAATATTATGAATAGACTGCGTGGAGAAAGTTAATGCTGTTACTTTAGTCGATAAAGTCTACAAATTCAACCCCCGACTGGTTGAAGGATTTCGGGTGGCTAGTTTATGATGCTAAGAACATGAAAATGTTCTGTACATTTTGTAAGGAAGCCCCATCGGCAATGGCAGGCTCCTCTCTGTTTATAACGGGGAACTCTAACCTGAAACGCGATGCTGTGGTGAAACACATCGAGTCCACTATGCATTCTCGCTGTCCCGATTTCTATATAAATCGCCCCCAGCCCAATAACCCCTGGTACGGTGGAAGTCGAAATTGCTGCTGTCTATTTATTTGTCATAATTTTGCTTTAGTAAGTTGGTGCTGTTGGTTTGTGCAATTTCTGCACGCTAATAAATGTTCTAAACAAAAACCTATTGTGCCCCCATTTTTTTCCCCTGTGCTCCTAAATTTTTTAACTTAGGGGCACGAGTACTCCTGAAAATGGACAGATGTGCGGAACAAATGCTCTGTTGCACTGATTAAGAGTGAGCTAATTGTCACTCTCAATTACGAAAAGTCTTGCTCACAGTTTTACACTGAGGCTGTGGTGGATACACAACTGCTTGCTGCTGCCAGAGATAAAAAAAAATACAAGTGGAGGAAATAGGGTTGTGTGATCTTTTCTGGTTCCATAGGCAGTATTAGGAACCGTAGGGTTTGCACAAGTACATTATGTGCCTTTTGGATTTTTTATTTTGTTGTGTTTTTATTTATGTTTATGCCTGATTTAATGTGTACACACATTACAATGTATTTTGTATTTGCTACTAGAGCTGCAAAGATCAAAACAAAGAAATATGGTGTGTGATGTTCTATACCCGTTTTAGGGTTTGCCAACAGGGGGTGCAACTTGCCAGGGAAGTATATTGTATTTATGTTTGTTTTTTTATTGTTCGACCGGCTGCTTTAATGTGCATACTTTTGCTGGCTACACAGGTGTTGTCATGGCTTTGGAGGCCCAGCTAATTTTTTGTTTACAGTTTGTGATACTTCTTTTGCACTAAGTGCTAGTTTACATTTCAGGTTTTGGTTCCAATTTGTGATCATATTGCACTGTTTTTGCTTACAGTTAATTTAAGTGCTTACAGTTTGTGATCAATTTTGCACTAGGTGTTTTTATACTTTTGTTAGGCCTAAGAGGCCAAATGTTTGCACTACTACTGTTCCATTAAGATACGCAATACTACTGTTCTTATTTTTTTTTTATTTTGCACAAAATAAATTCTTCAATGTTAATCTGTTTCTTGTGTAATCTGTATATACTGCAAATACAAAACTGAAGTTACGGTATGTGTCTTTAGTACATGCTTATTATTGACGTGGTTGAAGAATACATTTTTACTTGTGATTATGGTACGAATTATTAAATGGATAGGACTTGCTACAGTAAGTCTAGCACAGTAGTAACACTGTAGTAGCGGTTGCACAGTAGTAGCAAATGCATGCGTGTACACATTTGTGCGAGTGCATGTGTCCCTTATTCACATTTCTGATAGTTGGCAACCCTAGATAGAGGACTGGTTAAGAGATGAATCACTGTCCCACACAATATGCAAGACTGCACGCTCAGCTGGTAACTCAGACATTGACATCAAGTTGCATATTGCATTTCCAAATTCTGGGTCGAGTCGTTCAACGTATAGATTTTTCCTGTACGTTGAAAAGGTGAAAGTCATCAGGGTCTCCAAATTGGATCAATTACTAAAGTGTACAATACAAAATAAGTGTCATGGATGACTTTTTTAAAGAAGCTATGCTTAGCTTCGAACCTCATCGTCCACAACTCCGTTAAAGGCCCATAGCAGCGAATGAGATGAGGGTAGTGGTCTATGAAGTGGTGTTTTAGCCTCAATCTGAAGTCCGGAAAGGTAGTTGTGAGCAACTTGCGATGATCCAGTAGTTTACAAGATAAATAACACAATGGTTCCTCTGAGAGTCTGTTACACACAACAATGTCAACAATTTCCTTAAGGTCCATTAAAATCTCCCATGCAGACTCCTGTTCTGGTATCTTACATCCAATTATAAAAGGAAGTAGGCGCATTAGTGTCCAATTTTCATGTCCTTTACCACCAACAGTTCCTTTAACAAAGCTCGCTCTTGGAATTTTTTGTGGTTTGTTAACTTTGTCTGAGTCCTTGTATGGGATTTATAGACAGACAGACAGGCACACAGACAGACAGGCACACAGGCACACAGGCAGACAGACAGGGACACAGGCAGACAAGTAGAAAGACAGAGAGTCCGAGAGACAGGTTCAGGTCACTGAGGGACACACAGGGGAGACGCTGTAGAATATGAATGAGAAAAAGGAGAGAGGAGTGGGGAGAGAGAGGAGTGCAGAGAGAAAGAGAGAGAGAGAGAAAGGAGGGGTGAGAGAGTGATAAAGAGAGAGAGACAGAATGGCAGAGATATATAAGTGTGTTGACATGCTGACCATAAAGTAGCGTTTCACGATTTCTTGTCTCGCCAAACGTGTCTCCAGCGATAGTCTCCTTCCTGTGGATTCATCTCCTTCCTTCTCTCTCATGTCCTTCTCTCTTCTTCTTCTCTTGTGTCCTTTTCTTTCCCGTGTCCTTCCCTCTCTTTTCTAAGGACGCCATTGGACCAGAGCACATATTTTGTCTCCATGTTCTCTCGTCCTGCTGTGTTCCTCCTGCTCCGCTGGGCTCCGGGGTGGGGGGTGTGGTGGGTGGTGCTGTGGGGGCTCTTGCCCCAGGACCGGGCGGTGTACCTGGACACCCAGGCACCGCTGGTCAAGCACGGGGCTCCAGGCAGTCTGTTCGGCCTCTCCGTGGCGCTCCACTGGCAGACGCTCCACAGGACCCGATCTCTGTGAGTACACCTCGTTTTGAACAACTGTTGCCATGGAGAGTGTGGCAGCGTGTGTGTGTGTGTGTGTGTGTGTGTGTGTTTTTGTCCGTGTGCGCGCATTCATGCATGTCTTTGTGTATGTACTCAAGATCATTTTTGTTTGTGCACATGCGACCGTGTGTGTGTTTGTGTTTTGGTGTGTGTGTGTGTGGATCAGATAATTTAATCAGTAAAGACCTAATCTCCTCTGTAGGAAGAGGGAGGAGAGAGTTACAGAGGGCAGAGGGAGGACGGAGAGAGGAGAGAGAGGGGAGGGGGGAGGGAGGGAATAAGAGGACGGAGGGAGGACGAAGAGAGGAGGGGGAGGGAGGAGGGAGTGAGGGAGGAGTGAGGGAGGGGGAGGGAGGAGAAAGACAGGGGGGTAAAGGAGAGGGACATATAGAGGACAGAGGAGGGAGTGACGTCCTTTCCAGTTAGTCATTCATCAGAGGCTTTTATCCAAGGTGACCTGTAGGTAACGAGACTGTAGACAGTCCGGACTAATGATGATTCCAGGTGAACAGGGAGGATGTGTTGGTGGAGGTCTCATCAGCATTGGGTGGAGGTCTCAGTATGTGGAGGTCTCATTAGGTTGACCGTGTGATTGGTCATGTTATCTCCAGGGTGTTGTTGGGTGGTGTCATCATCTTATCTCCAGGGTGTTGGGTGGTGTTACTAGGGGAAGGCGAGGCAACATAATCCCAGGTATTTTTGGTGTAGTAAAGTTGTTAATTAACACAGACGTTGGTTAATCAAGCTAACACACACATACACACACACATACCATACACACAAGCGGAGGAGGCAAAACTACAAAAGAAAAAGGGCCATTGGATGCTGTCCAAATTGAAGAAATTAATATAACCAAAGGAAGACTCCAAAATACACGGCTGCAATAGCACCCCTGCTCCTAGTGGCCCTCATTTATCAAACAAGCGTACGACAGAAAACGTGCGTAAAATGGACGTACGCTCATTTCAACGTTGAGCTTGGCATTTATCAATTTGATCGTGAGCGCAGGCTGCGATGAAATCTCACGTCAGGTCTGAGCTCGTGTACGCAAGTTTTTTTGGCGCAACATACGGGTTCCCTGATGAATAGTGCAGCACAAGTAGCCCATGTTGCACATCTGTATTAATTACTAAATAAATTGGAATTAGCCCAGCCGTTCAAACAATTACAATCAAGTCAGGCCTAATTAAAAACAGTATTGCTATGAAAATAATTAGAATGTGACAGGTGAAATGTTTATTCAGCTGTCTATATTAACAGGAGCTTTGCCAAATAGGTGATCGAGTCTCAGCGATGGCAGATCTGGCTCTGTTATTAGAGGACCTCAACGCACGTCTAAGACGAGAGAGTTTTTCGAGACCGCGCCGATTTTTTTATGGAGAGCGATGAATGGCTCTTGAGTCGTTTTCGTCTCCCAAGGCATCTCCTGATGGAGCTATGCAATGCTTTGGAGCCACAGTTAAGGCGAGAATAGGCGATCAAACGCAATACCTGCGCTCTACCTTGGGGTTTTTGGCCACCGGGAGCTTTCAGCGGGAGATCAGGGACAGGTCTGGTATTTCCCAGCCAAGTATTAGCCGAACCATGCCAGCAGTTTTGGCAGCTATAATGTCCCTCTCCGAACGTTATATTAAATTCCCATATAATAACGATCAGCAAACTGGAATCAAACGGGATTTTTATGCTATTGCTAGGTTTCCAAATGTGATTGGTGCGGTTGATTGTACCCATGTGCGTATGAAGCCACCATCTATTAATGATTACGCGTACATCAACCGCAAAAGCTACCATTCAGTTAATGTTCAGATTATTTGCAATGCCAGAATGTCAATCCTGAACATGGTAGCCCGATGGCCTGGGGGCACGCACGATTCTTTTATTTTCCAAAATAGCAACGTTGTGCATCGTCTACATCAGGGCGCACTACATGGTCAGAGTCATCTCCTCGGTGAGTTACGCTGCAGTCACACTTTTTTTTCTCTTGAAAAACGTCTAAGACATCGCACTAAAAGTTTGATGTGATTCATCTAGGTGACAAAGGCTATGCCCTGAACGACCTACCTAATAACTCCTCTGGCTCATCCGAACACGGATCAGGAGCGCAACTTCAACAGCGCTCACACGCGCACAAGTGCAACAGTGGAGCGATGTATAGGCCAATCATGAGATTATTTGTGCTATTACTTTGTAACACGGAAGCTGTAGATATATATTTTTTAAATAATTGCAAAGGCCTTTTCACCACTTCCATGACTGGTCTGGAGTGCATGGGTGTCTCCTCCGCCACTTATGCCCAAAATGGAGGGAGACCCGATGAGACCAGCCACTCGCTCCTCAAATGCCGTCAGTTCAAGGCTAGGGTCCACCCGGCCTCCTCCCGTTTCTTGCTTGGCCCGCTTCACAGCCGCAATACGTTTTTTGGTGCTCAGCTTCATGTCGGACCATTTTTTCTTCACCTTATTCGGAATAAAATAACTTTAACGCAATGCAAACAATAGCATATATGTGAAATGTTTTAAGCTGGATAACAGAAATTTTACATTTAATTTATTATTTAGCCTAATTAATTTAATTAACAAACCTCTTCCGTAGCCCGATGAACATTGGAAACACTATTCACTGCAACATTTATTTCCTTCCATATAGCATTCTTTTGCTTGCCTTTAATGCCAGCTTTTAGGCTACCAAACAAAACCAGACGGTTCGCATCCACCAGTGACACGAGCGTCTCCATTTCGGTCTCGGAAAAATTCCTCTCTTTTTTTTACCGTTGGACGTTTCTCCATGTCGTAAAAGTTAGGGGCGAGACTTCTGAAGACGTGCTTTTATATGGGCGTGTTACGTTAATTACGATCGATCTCAGCCGCCGTATTTATCAACACCAAGATCCTTCGTACGCTGGGATTGGTGTGATACGAAAGTTTCGTGAATCTCACGTTGGTCCTATCGTAAGATGAATCATGCGTTCAGATTTGCGCTAATTTCTACGTTCGTTTGATAAATGAGGGCCAATGTGCACGAGATTAATATAAGGCTTTAATAACGGTTATTAATAACGGCAAGCTTGTAGCAGTAGTGGCGTCACTAGGCTGTTTTATTCGGGGCTAAAGCCCCTGATCTAATTTGATTAGCCCCAAATCTTTTTTGTTAAAAAAAGAAAAAAAAAAAAAAAATATATATAATTTATTTTTTATTTTTTGCTGCATGCAGAGCCTGTGCTATATCCACACGTCGCATGCCCCCATTTGTTAGGACTCTTGCGTAGCTTACTGCTAGGAATTTCTGTTCTGCTGCTCAAGATTTTAAGCCATGTATTTATGAACTTGCATTGAAGAAAATATATCAGTTTTTTGTGGTCTGTAAATAGGCCAATCTATGAGGCTAAATAGCATGCCAATATTGATGACTGATTGTGTCAAGTGTCTAAGGATGAATGCTAACATGATTTGTTTCCAACTTTTGCCTTAAGTTACAATTTAGCTAACTAACTAGCTGCTGCCCTTTTCAATTCCAATGCTGGCTGTCATTTCATTACCAATGTTAAGTGTCATAAATAGTTAACACGGGTGCTGATTCATGATTCTCTAAAAAAGAAATACCCAAAACATGTGATATGTTTTCAATTTGCAGAAAGTTTTGAAAAATCCAGGATGCCTGAGAGCCTTACTGCATTATATTCCATAATAGTTATTTCTTTAGGAACACTGAATGTTGTCTTTTCCTTCACAGAAAAAAAAATATTTCCACTATAAAATGATGCAGAAAAGGCACAGATAGATGAATAAAAATCCACCAGAATGCAGGAAATTAAGTGTTTGACGCTCAAACATTTCTGGGGGAGCACCCCCATACCCCCCACCTATAATTTGTCCCCCAAAATGTTGAAATGAAACCTAGCCTATATGACCCTGTACGCAGGTTGTATACAATATATCCATAGATATGTTGTTTTTACTTTTTGGATTAAAAAGAAAGCATGTCAGCAAACTCCATGTCGGCCCTTAGTATGATTATCATTTCATCATAGAGTGGCCCTTTGTGAAAATGAGTTTGACACACCTGATATAGGTAATGTAAGGTCTGTCTCACTTGGATTAATTTTACTCTGAAATAACTTGAA
Source organism: Gadus morhua (assembly GCF_902167405.1). Taxonomy (NCBI): domain Eukaryota; kingdom Metazoa; phylum Chordata; class Actinopteri; order Gadiformes; family Gadidae; genus Gadus; species Gadus morhua. The sequence continues at coordinate 7,085,723 of NC_044048.1, read as the reverse complement.
TGGAACTTTAGGGGCCCTATCTTAACGGTCTGAAACGCAAGTGGGAAAGCGCAAAGCGCAAGTAGATTTGTGGGCGGTTCTACGGCGCTATCGCTATTTTACAGGCGGATAAATGACGCTTGCGCCGCGGCGCGAGTGTCAAAGGGGTTGGTCTGAAGCAGCCTAATTACCCGTAGGTGTGGTTTGGGCGTAACGTGCAACAAACCAATGAGAGTGCCAGCTCCCATCCCCTTTAAGAGCCATGAGCGCATTTGAATCGGACGAGTTGATATTTAGACAGCGCGTCTGCAGTCTCCGATGAGACAGATGCACATGAATTTCAAACTGCAAATGGCTTAGTATATTGCCAAATAATATGGCCTAATTCACACATGGAAAAAGGGGGTTTCTTCCACAACTTCAGAAATACTGAGTCCTCAAATAAATGTCGGCAAAGAAAACGTATGATAGGCTATAACATATGATATGCGGTAACTGTGGTTCTATTTAATGATATACGCAATACATTATAAACATTGTTTCTTATCAGTATTGTATGCTATCCTAATATGCATGTGTCCCCCCGGTAATAGACATTGGTTGCCATTGATTGTATTATGCGTTACGTGTTTAGTTTGCCCAAGTGAAGGAGTTCAAGTACCTCGGGGTCTTGTTCGCGAGTGAGGGTACTATGGAGCGTGAGATTGGCCGGAGAATCGGAGCAGCGGGGGCGGTATTGCGTTCGCTTTACCGCACCGTTGTTACGAAAAGAGAGCTGAGCCGCAAGGCAAAGCTCTCGATCTACCGGTCGATCTTCGTTCCTATCCTCACCTATGGTCATGAGGGTTGGGTGATGACCGAAAGGACGAGATCCCGGGTACAAGCGGCCGAGATGAGTTTTCTCAGAAGGGTGGCTGGCGTCTCCCTTAGGGATAGGGTGAGAAGCTCAGCCATCCGTGAGGAACTCGGATTGGAGCCGCTGCTCCTTTACTTAGAAAGGAGTCAGCTGAGGTGGTTCGGGCATCTGGTAACGATGCCCACTGGGCGCCTCCCTTGGGAGGTGTTTCAGGCACGTCCAGTGGGGAGGAGACCTCGGGGAAGACCCAGGACTAGGTGGAGGGATTATATCTCAACACTGGCCTGGGAACGCCTCGGGATCCCCCCGTCAGAGCTGGTCAATGTGGCCCGGGAAAGGGAAGTCTGGGGCCCCCTGCTTGAGCTGCTCCCCCCGCGACCCGACCCCGGATAAGCGAACGAAGATGAGATGATGATGAGAGTGTTTAGTTTGCGTGTGTTTAAACAGAGCACACACACACGCGCGCCAGCATTCATTCATTCTTTTTAACACTCACTCGCGGTAAAACAATGTTTTTCACGATCAAATAGGCCTACTCATCAAACCTAAAAGTTATGGGCATGTAGGCCTACACGATGTCTGTGTCAAGAAAATATGTGTTTGCTGTACGGTGTTTGCAGATGCATTGATATAAAAGTACAACTTATTACCGCTGCATCAGCTGTTCTTTCCCAAATAATTTACCAAGAATGTGCGGCTAGGTAGATGAGAGAAGCAAAGTGTATGCGCGAGGTGCACAAGCAATCCGTTTGCATGCATGCGCATGTAGGCATGCGCCCTTAAAATAGCGTCTGAACAACGCGCCACTGACTTTAAACCAGGTATTTCCTGGTCAGTAGCGCAATGGTTTTCAGAAACGTCTAAATACCGTTTGCGCCAGAACACGCCTCCTCCTTCCGCCGAACCGCCCCTTGGGGCGCAAGATCATTCCCTAATTTACCGGCGAGTGGCGCAAGTGGCAAAAGAGCGCTCTGCGCCAGTTGTAAACTAGCAACGACACATGCGCCAGTGACTAAGTCACTTGCGCCGGATGCAAGATAGGGCCCTAGATGTCTGGGATAAGCAGCAGTCAGGTAGCTATTCAAAGCTATAATTACCTGCCTATTTTCTTTATTTAGGTAAAGCATTATGAAAAAAAATGCATGCGCAATAAAGTATACAACAAAATTTGCCGCACGCGCACTGTCCTATTCCCTCTTGGGCTAAGCCCCGGATGTTTCAGAAACCTAGAAACGCCCCTGAGTACTACGGTCATGGCGGGGATTGCTACGGAAAACAAGAAGAGGAGGGCTTTCAACTTTACCAACGACGAGCTGGAGGCATTAGTTGTGGCGGTGGACGAAAGGAAAAGTCATTTATTCGTCCAATTTTCCTCGAATTGAACGTTGCGGATCAAAGAAAATAGATGGCAAGAGGTGTCGGACGCTGTCTCAGCGGTTTGTGGGGTACTGAGGGCGATGGACAGCATAATGAAAAAGTGGTAGACAATAGCGAGTGATGCCAAGACCAGAGGGACGCTACAGAAGAGGGACCAGGCAAAGACGGGGGCTGGTATGCTAGAAGTGAAGCCCATAACTACGCTAGAGGAGAAAATCCTGGCCGTCATGGGTCAAGTTTACACCCAAGGTAAGTTGAGTTCAACGCTTCTATCGCTAGCCAACTAGTTTAGCAACCGCGGATTATGTTTAAGTTTGAATTCACCAATACATAAGGCAAGAACGCTAGCGCTAAGGTTAGATTTTGGCATAAACCTAACGAGTAGACCACAGATTCACAGAATTTGTATAAACTAGTGTTAGTGTCCACATTTTGGGGGCGGTGTACTGCTAGTGCTACGGTGTAGCAACTAACGGTTTAAATCTAAAATGTAACAACTAGACGCGCTATCGATAAGTGGTTTTGAGGAGTGGCTCCATAGTAACCCCACCTAGAATAGGGCGACCAGATTTCCCCGATTTTAATTGCCTGTCCCATTGGATATTTCAATCACATTAATATCCAAACTGGAATGTCTCTGGTGTTTCTGCCTCAGACGCCTCTGACGTCTGGTCACTTTAAACTAGAGGCTAGGTAGACAAAGATAGTTACTTGTGTTGGACCACAAAATATAGAATATGGACCAGTAAACGGCAAAAGAAAAGCCAACGCTGACAACCCCCCTCACATGAAATCATTTGTGTACAGGCATTTCAACCGGCACAAATGTGGGCCTGCCTGAGGAGGTGCTCGACAGTGTCGAGGTGTCTGAATCAACTGCGGTTATACTGACCTTGATGGATTCAGAGTGTGACAGCAGGACTCTGCCAACAGCAAGAATTATCCCATCCCCTGGTAAGTTGATGCTCACTGTTTAAATATTGAAATAAATATGAGGTGCATTTATAGGGCCGCTACATAGTCGACGCGAGCAACGCGCGTAAACGACGCGAGTGACGCGAGCGACGCGCTTCCTTTCATAGTCTACACAGCATACGCGAACGACGCGGGCAAAGCATTACATGCAATACACCACTCACGCCACGGGCGGCAGCAGAATCACCGGTGTTTCGCGGCTTATATTGCGGGTGACATTCCAAGTGCCATTCGATCAAAATGTCTACGGAAGAAGAGTGCATTTTATTGCTCCTTTTACATCGGCAACGACAACGCAGGAAGCGCAGAGATAGGCGGTGGTATGTGCGCCCTTTGAATACCACACGAGATCGGGATGGGGAATTTGTTTCTCTGGTGCTTCCAATGCGAAGCCTGGACGAGGAGAGGCATTTCCAATATTTTCGTATGTCGGCGCCAAAGTTCGATGATCTCCTTTCGCGAGTCATCCGTAATCTTCCCGACTCTCACCAAAACCACCGGAACCGATCGGGGCTTCCCAAAGGCTTGCCGTTACCTTGAGGTACCTGGCAACCGGCATCGGCCTGCAAGCTCTTTTGGCCAGCTACAAGATGGGCACCAGCACTGTGTCGGGCATCGTGGAGGAGATGTGTTCTGCCATCTGGGACGCCCTTCAGGGGGAGTTCATGGCCTTTCCTTCCCGCGGTCAGTGGCAGGACATAGCGGAGGACTTTTGGAGGCAGTGGCAGTTTCCCCTGTGTGTCGGGGCGATGGACGGGAAGCATGTCAGACTCAGAGCTCCAGCACGATCGGGAGTGACTTCTATAATTACAAAGGTCTTTTTTCAATTGCCCTCATGGCTGCTGCTGATGCCAACTATAGATTTATTTATGTTGATGTTGGCGCATACGGGCGTGAGAGCGATGGAGGTGTCTTGGGTCGCAGTGCCTTCGGATCCAGATTGGCAGAGGGCAATCTCAATCTACCCGCCCCTGCTGTCCTACCAGGCACCACAACGCCCAGTCCTTATTTTTTTCTGGGGGATGAGGCCTTTCCCCTACAGGTGAACCTGATGCGTCCCTATCCAGGTGAGAATAAAAATATTGAATAGCTATTTACTGTTTTTATTACATTAATTAATTATACATGATTTAATTAATTATACATGAATTAGACTAACGAAAAAAAATGCATAGCCTACCCAGGCAGGCACACAGTGCGCACAATGGCACACTTGACCATTACTATTCAAAAGCCGTGTTAAGTTGGAGTCAGCCAAGTCATCTGTTCTCTCATCTGTTCTGTGTTCCTGCATGACACTTATTTGTCTTCTCATTAGGTACTAACCTGCAGGATAGGAAGCGCATCTACAACTACCGACAGGCCAGGGCGAGACGCATAGTGGAGAATGCCTTTGGCATATTGGCTGCGCGTTTCCGAATCTTTGGCCGTCCAATTGACTGCCAACCTGAAAAGGCGGTGAAAATTGTGAAGGCGTGCGTGGCTCTCCACAACTTCCTGGCATCCACCGAACGAGCCAGATACATGCCCGCCTCCTTTGTGGATACGACTGCTGACACTGGAGAGGTCCAGCCTGGAGAGTGGAGGCAGCATGTTGAGGGGGACCGGAATATGGTCGACGAACCACGGTGTTCGGTCGGCAGAGCCAGACCATCTCAAAGAGCGGCCCTTGTCAGGGAGCAGCTGGCAGATTATTTTCTGTCAGATGCTGGCGTGTTTCCCCACCAGTACAATGTGCTACGTTTGGGTATGCGCACTGACCAATAAACGTATTTTTCCCTTGGAAGCATGACTTTTAATTTATTAGTTATCACATTACACAAGTTAACTAATTTGGTTTACGTCAAACTCATTAATTCATATCCATATAAAATGTTTATACAACAAGCTACTGCCTTGACAGATGAATGAATTATTTAAGTGTATTTAAGTGTACGCCTATAGCCAAAGCTTGCCGCATAATGTCCACAGAAATTATATGGTAGGAAACATAGGGTGACCATATTTTCATTTGGGAAAACCAGGACACCTTGTTATTGACTTTTTCAGTAAAAGTAAACAATAACTCCAATAACAAATGATAATTTTATTCAAAATGTATTTATTCAAAATGCTTGAGTCAACAATTCCTGTAATGAATGAACAGCACAATGAAAGAAATAATGTCGAATCTTAACATCCTTCACTTAACAAGTTAACAATAACTCTGAACTCGAAATAACACTCACTTAGCCTCAGTAATGAACAAAATAAAGTCTGTTTTGTAGGGCTATGGGGGGGGGGGGGAATTAACCAATGAGCTGATTTACAATCATTGAAAATAATTAAAATAAATAACAAATGAGCTAATTTACAATCAGGTAGCCTATTGGAGAAAATAAATTAACAAATGAGCATAATACAAAAAAAAACCTCTTGTATACTCGAAAAAATAACTTAAAATATACAAAAAAAAAATATATGTATCAACACACCATCTTAACTTCCCTGCTTAATCCTCGTCTCCCTCTTCATCTGTTTTGTCCTCCTCTTCGTCTGGTTTTTCTTCCTCGTCCTTCTTTGCCCATTTGTATTTTGCTGTAGAGCTGATCTTCTTCAGCAGTGTCTTGTGGCCCAACATGTACGTGTGAAAGTCCTTGCATGACATCTTTGAGATTGTATTGCACAAATAGGATCCCTTTCAAAGATGGAACTGAGAGCTGGTTCCTCTCCTTTGTCCACTGGCTCTGCATCAGTGAAAACACTCTCTCCACATTTGCATTATGTGGAGAAAGTGCAAAGACAAACTGTGCCATCCTCAGCAGCTCCGAGTAGCATCCGATTCTTTTGGCCTTCTCGAAGTACTTGACCCACCTCTGGTGCACCTGCAGGCCCATGAATGCTTCATCCTCACTGCAGCTTTCCACAAATTTCTTTAAATTGGACACTTGGTCAAAGCATTTCACATCGTCAATTGCCACCCCTTTCTCCTCAAGGTACTTGATGCAGGCCTCCACATCATCCCACTTAGGTGCCTCGCTCATGTCCATCCACATGAAAGGTGTGAATTCTTCCATGGGCGCCATCCATTTCTCCAGGTACTCCAAGCATGAGCTATACATGCCTAGCACATCCGCCATGAAATTGTCACATCCCTCTCCAAGTCCTTCTCTGCGGTGTGCGGCAAGCAGTCCCTTGACTTTCAGGGACATGAAATTATTGGTCTTCCGTTCAATAACAACGTTGTGGATGCTGCTCAATATTTTCTTGATTTCCATGATGGAGTTGTCCTCCCTTTCCATCTCCTGAATGTGGCAGTGGAAGATGGACATGAGGGAGTGCATGTGCCACAAATACACCTCACTAAAAGGGTTTTAAAAAAAAAACCTTGATCATCACAGGTGGCTTTTCTTGGGATAAAAAGAATGCTTTTAGAGCAGGGAACATCTGCAGCATCCTCTCTATTCCTGGGAATAGAGAGAGCCACCTGGTCTTGCTGTCTGACAGCATCCTCCTGTATTCCACATCCACAAAATCGCAGTACTCTTTGAGGGACTCTGTGCGCACAGTGTATATGTGGAAGCACTGGTAGATTTTGAAAATGATATTTTCAATGTCCACATTAAGCCTATCTGCCCCGTGATGGACACAGTTGTTAAGGATATGTGCTGGGCATCCCACGCCAATCAATGTTTTGTTTTGTAGCAGCCTCTTCAAATGTGCAAACACATTATTTCCCCCTTCGTCACGCCGAGTTCCACCAAAATTGGTGTTGCAATTGTCGCCGGTAAATGCGACGCATTTGGAGGCCAAATTGTTTTTCGTCAATGTTTGCATTAAGTAATTGGCGATGGTCGTTGCAGTCTCGTTGGGTGTATCTTGCACTTCAATTAGTTTACTCTGAACACCACCCGCCTTCCAATCAAAATACTGAATAATGATGGGGAAGATTTTCACCGCACCATGATTGCTCCCATCAGGACTTACACCACAATAAGGGATGTCTTTTAGTGCTTCGTGCGCCACTTCTACAGAATGCGGTGCCAGTACACTATCAACAATAGCCTCGGTCTTAGTTCGGGCACAACTAAACTTTTTAGCAGTGTCTGAATCGGGGAGGGTCTTTTTGAGCAATGCACTAGTGCAGTCCATGGATCTGTAACTGTTGTGGTGTTTCACTGTGTGAAATGACCATGCAGCCTCCGCTGCATTCACTGCATCCTCGTTCCCTGGTCTGAGAAAGTACTGTGTGATCGAGCTAGCACTACCCTCGCCTCGGACAGCTGTTTTGTGCTTCTCGGTGTCCAGGTGGATTTTCAGATCTCTTGCACCTCCATTGGACACCGAGACATATGTGCCTGCTTTGCACACTGTGCACAAGGCTTCCCATTTGTCTCGACCCGGTCTGAAAGCCGGGAAACTCTTTAGTAATTTGTCGGTAAACGAGCACTTGCGCTTCGGCATGTTGCTTGCGTATGACTGACAGTCACGTTGTCTACGTTCTGATTAATAGGGCTGACAGCATAGGGGCGGAGATTAGGCTACGTCGCACGCAGCGCCGTGGGCAGTGCCCTAGTGCATGTAAATGTAATGGTCCAAAGAAGATAATTTTAAAAACCAGGACATTTCCTCACTTTCTAAAAATAACCCGGGACACCCGGGACAGGACGTGAAATACGGACATGTCCCGGGAAATACGGACGTATGGTCACCCTAGGAAACATTATTAGAGAAAAGGGGTTTATTTATCAAACACAGAAACTTGACCCACCATGCATGCACACATTTTTCACTCACTCACGCTTTCAAATTTCATTCACTCAAAGAGGCTATATACTGAACTTTCAAACAGTTTCAAACAGAACATGAACACACAGAACATGAACACACAGAAAGTGAACACAAATTTTCAAAACATTACGTAATTAATTAAAATAGGCTAAAACAAATAAGGCAAGTAATAGAAAGAATATCGGGTGAGAAGAAAATGATTAAATTGGCTCATAATCCCGCATCAACTGTTTGATGTCGCGCATCAAAAAAGCACTCTGCCCCTGTGTAAGCGTTCGCATGAATTGGCACAGGTAATTGGTAAAGGAGAAGTGAATGTCATTCATATCTCTTTCCCTCATCCTCTCTCTCTCATTCTCTCTCTCCCTCTCTTCCACCCTTTCTCTCTCCCTTTCTCTCGCCTTCTCCATTTCCTTCTCTCTATCCTGCCGAATTTCCTGCAGCCTATCGAGGAGGGCAGTTTCGCATGGATCCGTATTCAGCCTGATGCTTGACCTCTTTCTTTTACCCCCACGGGAGGCTGATGATGTCGGGGTAGGGGGATGAGATGATGGGGTAACTGACTGAGGAACGGTCGAAGCCACTGCAGTCAGGGTGGTGGGAGGGTGGGGTTGAAGAAGAGAAGAGGTACAGGCAGAAGTCATCAGAGTGGTGGTAGGGTCAGATAGTGAGGAAGAGGTAGCAGAAGCCACTCGTGTCGCGGTGGGAGGGTGGGGTGGAAGAAGGGAAGAGGTAGAGGTAGAAGGGTGAGATGTGGAAGAGGTAGTGGTTAGAGGGTCAGATAGAAGTGGAAATTGGGATAGGGATGAGGCGGGGTTGGGGGTTGATGGAGGTGCCTGATCTGCCTGCAAATTAGGCCTTTCCTCCTCCTCATCATCATCTTCCTCACCTGCCTACAGAAAGACACCTGTTTTCAAACATCCTGACCAAGTAAATAGCCTACCATTACAAAATACATTGAGAACAGTCTGTCTCTCCACACACACACACACACACACACACACACACACACACACACACACACACACACACACACACACACACACACACACACACACACACACACACACACACACGTTGATTATGCCTACATACCGGAAAATTTGATTCGGTGGACCTGTGCCGGATGAACTCGCTCAACCAGCTAAGTTGGGTCAGGATTTTAGGATAGCCGAAAGTTATTTGCCCAGCACCACTTCTGCACGCGATCTTCCATTTTTTATGCGCTCTGGCGTATTTGTCCCGGACAGCTTTCCGGTCTGTTTTAACTTTTGCAACCGATTTTTCCATTGCACTTGCAACCTCCCTCCACGCATTCTCCAAAGCATTCTTGTTGGAATGTAACATGGATGAAGTGTCATATAAATGCTCATATAATCTAATTTGCTCGCACAATTTTTCCTCTTCGCCCGCCATTTCATTCGAATTTTCTTCCGTTAATATAACCTATAGTTGAAATTAACGTACAATATTTGCAGTATCGCCCCCACCGACAACACATGGTATTGCATGGATCGGCGCGTCTCGTATTAAAAATTTGGAGGACGCGTTTTGCTACGCGTCGACGCATAATGGCGGCCGAAGCGTCGCGTTGCGTAGCCTTTTGGACGCGTATGCGTAGCGATGCGTCGACTATGTAAGGGCCCATACAATGACGCTGTCTCAACTGTACTCCATTTATGAACAGTTGAGGTTTATAATAGCAAGGCTACTGTTCAAGGAAAATTGTCTCGATTCACAGTTTAAATTCTTCTCTACAGATAAAAAGAAGAAACACATAAGCCTACAAGAGGAGATTCTGGAGTTGGAAAAGGAGAAGCTGTTGGGGATGCGAGAAATTAAATAGGCATTGATATCACTGTAAATGCACATATTGCATATATTAAAGATTATTTGAGTGAAGCCTAATAATAAAGCAGGTAAAACAATTATTTCTGTTAGTGTCTATGGGACCCACCTGGTGTTGAATATGAAAGAGTCGTGGGTGGATCCGGGCCACTTTGCCAACAAATGCTGTGTAACCATATTTTGGTCCCCTATGGCCTGAACATTGATGGCATGGTATCCCTTACGGCACACATAAGCCGGCTCGGTTGGGCCACTTGGGGCTTTGATGGGGAAAAGTGACCAATCAATAAGCCCAATTACCCCTGGCATCCCACTCTGTCTTAAAAAAGCCTCCTTAATCTGCTGCAGCTCTTCTCCCCAAGGAAACTGAATGTAGTTCTTTGCAAGATTGCAGATGGCATTGGTGACCTCCCTGAGATTGCGTGAAATACATGGCTGTGAAACCGAAGTCAGGCTTGCAACCTCAGTCTGGAAGTCACCCTCGGCAAAAAAACGTAGAAAATGAACTGTCTTGGGAGGCGATAACATGAAATTAAAATGTGGTCCGGAAAATGTAACACGTCATTATGCGGTCTCAGTAGCCTTTCAGTCATCACGTTTCTGTTGTTATGTTCGTCCTCGTCTTCATTGTCACACAGCAGACCGACTAGCAGTACTTCTGCAATTTTTTTCAGTTATTGACAGTTATTGAATACATGAATTTAGTATATGAATTTAGGACAGGGTGTATGGCCACTGGCCACCAAGAAATTCCTAACTTAGGATAGTTCTGTAATGGTACAATTCCTATCTTAAGATAAGATAGGAGTTTTTCCTAAGTTAAGTTAGGAAACCTCCTTCTGTAATATCAAAATCCCTAAATGTCTTCCTATCTTAAGATAGGATAGGATTTCAGAGTTAGGGAGTTTCTGTAATGAGGCCCCTGGACCGTTTTTTTTAATGACCAGGACACCAGACCCGGGAGTGCTGCTTGACCTTCTCTGCCAGGAGCGGAGACATGGATGGGGTGCCACCATTGAGACCCTGGTGTCTCTCTTCTGGCTGGCTAGTGGGGCATCATACAGGGTGGTCTCCAGAGTGTTCGGGATGCCTCGTTCCACTGTCCACCGCATCGTCCACAGGGTCACTGAGGAGGAGGTGGCCATTCGCCAAAAAGTATATTTTTATTTATTCACCCACTCATTTCCTTTGACCCTTGAGTTGCTGCAACAAGCAAATTACCTCTGTGTGGAATAATAAAGTTGATCTTATCCTATCTTAAAATCTTCCAACTCCCTTAGACCCCTGAAGACCTGGAGGAGGTGACCCGTGGGTTTGCATGGCTGGCAAGACACTGCGCTTTCGTGAAAGCAGCGGGAGCAATCGACGGCTGCCATGTCTGTATCAAGCCACCGGGCGGCCCTGATGGTCACTGCTACAGGAACAGGAAACTGTTTTCTTCAATCATTCTGCAGGCTGTTTGCGACCATCAGGGCCGCTTCATTGATACGTACGTGGGCTGGCCTGGGTCGGTTCATGACTCTAGAGTCCTCCGCCAAAGCCCCCTGTATAAGTCACCTCCTCCAGGGCACTTCATCCTTGCAGACGGCGGGTACCCTTGCCTCCAACACCCACTACCCCTCATCACTCCCTACAAGAGGCCAGTGCGAGGTGTGGGAGCCCAGCGCTTCAACTGGCATCATTCCAGGGCATGCTTCATTATAGAGCGTGCTTTTGGAATGATGAAGACCAGGTTCAGGGCCATCTTCCTGCAAGCACTGGAGGTGCACCACACCTTCGTACCTCATGTAAGTAGTCACTCAACAGGATTGTTTAGAATACTGAGGAAGAGTAAATCCAAAAACATAAATTATTTTCTCAGGAGGTATATAATTTTCGACCATTAGATGGGCTACCATGTGTTTCTATTGGTGGTCAGAGGTCCCCCCTGACCTCCAATATATACAGGCAAGTACAATAATTGAAAAGCTATGATTTATATTTATTTAAAATGTTTTGTAGAATAGTTTTGCCAGTTAAAATAATTTATGGAAAGATTTATTTTGTCAAAATTAGGTTGTGAAGTAGTATTTTGTATGCACTCTTGCCCTTTTCCAAAAATATCTTAAGAGACATGGCAGCCGTCGATTCGGTCAGCCCTGCAAACCCATTCGGTGAAGATGCAGTGGACAGTGGAGAGAGGCATATCCAACACACTCTGGAGACCACCCCTGGATGTCCCACTGACAGGAGAGACACCAGGGTATTTAATGTGGCAGCCCATCCGGGTCTAGCAGCACCACCAGGGGCTCCCTGCTCAGCTCAATTATGTTGTTTGTTGTAAATAGTTGCATAATAATTGTTGTAAATAGTTGTTAATCACATCAAATCAGTTACAAAATCGGCATATTATCCCCTTAAAAATGTAGCAAGACTTAGAGGGCTCATGTCCACCGAAGACTTACAAAAACTTGTACACGCCTTTATCACTAGTAAGCTTGATTACTGCAATGGTCTCCTTACAGGTCTCCCAAAACAAACTCTGAGGAAGCTTCAGCTTGTTCAGAATGCTGCTGCTAGAGTTCTAACAAAGACCAAAAAATTTGGTCACATTACACCAATTCTGAAATCGTTACATTGGCTTCCTGTAGGTCAGAGAATTGATTTTAAAATCATGTTGCTAACCTATGAATCCCTACATGGTTTAGGCCCAAAATATTTAACTGATATGCTTCCACTACATCAGCCTTCTAGACCACTAAGATCCTCTGAGACCAATCTGTTAATTATCCCCAGAGTAAACACAAAACATGGGAAAGCAGGATTTAGTTACTATGCAACAAATAGCTGGAATAAACTCCCAGAGGATTTAAGACTTGCCCAAACTCTGAGCACCTTTAAAACAAGACTGAGGACTTTTATGTTTGCTATAGCTTTCTGCTAAATCTTAAATACATTGCACTTTCTAAAAAGCTTTTTTAACTTTGCCTTTATTTTCTATTTTAATACTAAAATGCCTTTTTCTATTTTACCCATTTCTTTGCATATGTTTTTCTTTTACTTATCTATTATTTTATTTTATTGTATGACAATGTTTATATGTGAAGCACTTTGAGTCTGCCTTGTGTATGAAAAGTGCTATATAAATAAAGTTGCCTTGCCTTGCCTAAATAGTTGCATGAATGTTTTTTGTTGTAATTGTTGCATTGTAAATAGTTGTAAATAGTTACATGAAACCATGAAAGTTACAGTTAGGGAAACAAACAATGTTTAAATATAACAGAATAAGAAAGTAATAATAAAGTTCTGTCACGAAAATAAACACGCAAGCTGTAATATCCGCACACACCAGGGAGCAGGACCAAACATATGAGCTGTAATAACTGCACATAGCCACAAGGGGAGCAGGACAAAACCTGCTTATTACAACCTACGCTGTAATAACTGCTCATGGCCAACATCACACATATGAGGAAGCCGGAGGAGGGCTCTCAGGTCATAGCCACCAGAGCATTTACTACGTCATATAGGCCACACATACTCTATAGGAGCAGGCGCGAGTCCCAAGGAGGACAGAAACACATGGAAGCCCATCTAATGGTCGGCTTGTTGGATCTCCGCGTGCGTCATATACAATACCACTCCTATTGCTTCATAGTGACCATACTGGAACTTTAACAAATAAAGTGAGTCAAAAGCGAGCCTGATTCGAGTACCTTTTCTAAAGAACACGACAATTTGGTGACCCAGGACGCGATCTGAGGAAGGACCGAGGTCTGACCCTGCGTTCACACCAAAATATGCAAAAAGTTGCCGCGCAGCACGATCCCATTCAATGTGAATGTAGAGACGCGTTGCTGCTTTGCTGCCGCAGCACTTGCTGCCGAGAAAACCGGCAGCAAAATTTGATTTGCGGCGCGGCAAAATCTGATTTGCAGTGAAAAAAAAAAATGCTGATTTGCACCGCCCGTGCCCGGCAGCGGGCACGGGTTGTGAATGAAAGGTTGTGAATGAATTCAGAAGCACCGCGGGCAAAACTTGCCGTGCCGCGAAACTTCCCGCGCTGCAAAACTGCAGCGCAGCCAAAACCTTTGCTGCGATGCAAAACTTTTGCTGCGCAGAAAAACTTGATTTGCTGTGCCGCAAAACTTCGGCGACAACGCGTTCGGGCAGCATCTTTTGGTGTGAACGCAGGGTGAGGCTTGGCGACGCACGGCGGGCACGACGCTCAGCAACTCTTCCACAGGCTGGCCACATATCAGATAAGCAGAACCTATTGTCTTAAAGACTGAAGCTGGATTAGATATAGGAATATTAAGGTGTAAGAGTTGTTCAAGCTCCGTCCTGCCGCGACGCTCCGTAGCCCCGGCCCTGGGATAAGCATAACCACTGGAAGACCCTCTTGCAAGTTCTTGACAGCTTCAGCGACATTGTCCTCATTTATATAGAACAGCTTAATCGCTAACTTTGCATCCAGTGCATTGAAGAACAGCTCAGCATTTGGGATGTCTTTTCCATGGCTAACAAGCCTGTCAGCTGTCCTTTTGAGGAGGCCTCCAACTCCACCTGGAGCATCCTTGCCGTGGCTCGCCTCAAAGAAGTTCCATGCTCCTGATGGGAACTCACACTGGTGCAGCTTTGTACAAAAGTGATAGAAATTGCCCTTCTGCCTATACTGTGTACACGGCCCATCACTGAATAAATGCACCGTGTTGACATTAGGGTACGACGCCTTGACCAGGTCCAGTATTGGTGACTTGTGAATTAAACTGATGTGTCATGCTCTTCTTAAGTTCTCTGTTGAAGCTGAATTGACTTTTAATGTTGAACAGGTGTCTTTTGAAGTGAGTTAGTTGTCTTTTTGAGTGAGACTTTTCCCTTTACTACTTCTTTGTTCTTTTTCTCCTTAAGAACTGCCTCCATCATCCATTGTGTGCAATACACAGTTGATTCCAAATCCCTCTCACTATCAATTGGAAATTCTCTATCTTTGCAGTTAGGACATACATTGTACATGCAGTCCTTTGATTTTGAGGCGCAGCAAATTGACTCTGCCATTTCCCCCAAGTCAGTGCTCCCAATGACTCTGAGAAAATGCAGCTTCTCTACCAGAAAACCAAGATTTTCATGCAACTTGCAAAGGCAGGTCTCTCAGTCTGCAATTGATGGCTGGACCACCCAGATGGGCCGCATATGGCAAAACAAGGAATAGAAGATCCTGCTCTAAGAGCTCTCAAGGAGGAACGTTCTATGTAGGTTCCTCATTGTATCGTTTAAGGACCTTTTCTGTTTCTTTATCTTCCTTCTTGTTACAGTTTGGGATTTTCCAACTGTGAGGCAACTGTTTTCATCTCTGAAGAAGGACAGAACTTTGTTACGCAGTCTGTAGCATAAAGATCTATACTTTAACCTGTGGGAGATGGAAATCTCACTGTTGTTCAGCTGTTTTCTCGATTTCGCTAGAGTCTCCTGAATTATTTTTTGTGTTGCGATTACCTGCCTAGTTTTTTTGTGTTTGGTAGAAGCATACTTTTCGCTGATGTTGTCTACTAGGGCATGGTGGAAAACTAAGGTTTTGTGCATCTCTCGAGACACAGGAACCCATCCTAAGAGGCGGCAGGTTTTTGATCTGGGTGACTCTGAATTTTGGTGTAGTCTGGTTAGTCTTTTCCTGTATATTTCAGTTTTTCTTTTCTGTTTATTGAGTGATTCCATAACAGCCTGAATTTCTCTGTATAAGTTTGACTCCCTTCTCTTGACTTTCTTCCTTCCAGCACTTCTCTGTCTAAAATGATAAACAAAGCATTAGTTTATAGATCATGAGTTCTAAACTTCACATTCATTGAACAGAAAAACGATGACAAGCCGTTACTCGTTACGTTTTTTCAACATCATTTCATAATTTATTGATAAACCTATTTTATATAAAAAAATCTGAGGCTGTGGATTAACTTCAGGACTCTGGGCTGGAGTAAACTGGCTCTCGATCACTTTCTTTCTCTCTGGTCTGACGTTGGGCTTTTCTCCAATATGCTTGTTTCCTTCTCTTCTCCCTCTCGCTTAAATCTCTCACTGCCTTCACCTTTCCTCGCTGCTTGTTCTCTTGCCATGTCTCCCTGTGCTTCTGTAAATATGCAGCCCTTTTCTCAGGATCAGCATTACGCCGGGCCCTGTACTGGCGCTGCTTCTCAGCAGCAGATAAGCGACTCATCTTCCTAAAACAGTTAGTTAATACTTAGTTAACACTATTAATGGTTAGTTAATGTACCAGTTATTCAGTATGTATTCCATATTAAAAAACAAAACAATATAAGCATAAACTATCACGATGAAACCTGGCAACATTGTCAACCGTGTTACACCCTGTCAACTGTGTTACACTTGATGGATAACACAGTTGATAGGTTACACGATAGACATTTCGGCCATTTTGGGGCCTTGTGCTAACTGGCAACCTTGACCCTGTCACAATATGACCTTGATCAACTCGTGTTTTTATACACTTTCAGTTAATATTCGTAAAAAATGATGTGTAATTCAACTGAACACAGTTGACAAGCCATTAACCCACTCAATGTAAAACCCAAATTATTGATGAATATTGAAGAGGAGAAGGAAAAACGATAGTTACTGTTACGTATTTTAAGCACATAAGCTACCCCCACATAGCCATTAGGAAGCAGGACCAAACATATAAGCCGTAAATACTGTACATAGCCACAAGGGGAGCAGGACCTTACTGAAGGCTGCAATAGCTACTCGTTCCACAGAAGGCAGCACCTCAGACAGGTGAGGAAGCCGAGGCTAATACGTCAAATAGGCCACGCCCACTTGAATAGGCCACGCCCACTTGACGGGCATATAGCGCGTGATTCAAGGGGAGAGGACAGAGACTATAGGTAACCGCGGAGAGCACCGGGCTTAACCCCGGGGCTTGAAGCTCACAATATTGTCCCTCACACGCGTTAGATACAATTCCCTCCCTTAAGCTTCATAGTTACCATACCGAAACATGCCTACTTTAAAGGCCCACTATGCAACTTTTTTTGCCAAAATTACATTAATTATGCTGGTTTAGAGTTATTCTGATGGTTGTGCATTCCATTTCTGGGTCGTTTGGTGGGTGTGTCATTGCCCCATGTCACCTCTCCAAGGAAAAAGCGCATATGCAACTTGCTCTGTTCGGACCGACACAATCCGGATGTGACACAGCGGAAGTATCCAAGCGCGCCTCGAAAATGTAGTCAGATTGTAGTTTCGAAAATGCTTTACGGCACAGACACACACCCAAACTTGGCACCGGCTGGATATAAACAGCCAGTTGCGAGGCAATTGTTGCATTCATCATGGATCAATCGACTGATAAAGGACCCAAGAGGCGACTGTCGGTGGAACAAAAGAAGAATGGACCAGAAAATAGATTTTTGACTTTTTTCGACTTTTTTGGCTTGATTCACCTTAATATAACTCTCATCCTTGCTGCTTTTACCTTAATATAACTAATATAGAGTCATTGCGATGGTTCTATTATACATTTTTGTTCGATTGTTAGTTGTTTCGACTCCCTCTTGCGCATCTTGGCGGAGAAAAGGAATATGTTTCTGCCGGCGACCCGCCGCCCACTCTCGCGGGAGTCTCGGGTCTTGCGAAGTAACGAATTGCTTTACGGCACAGACCCCCAAACACGAAACCGGCTCGATATAAACACAAGTAACTAAGGGATTGTTACATTCATCATAGATCAGCCGACTAAAAAGAGACAGAGAAACCCAATGTCGGAGGAACAGAAGAGAAAAGGGAGGCCAGACACGAGTAAACGTTGGGCAAGCTTTTCAGGAATAGCGTGAACTGAAAGAAAAAGAAGACTGCAAATCAGACGCCGACTTGGCCGTGTTGCTTTTGAAATTGAAGTACCCTTGGGTGAACTTTGTCTTCGTGGTATTCTTGATGTTGATAGTGTCTGTACAAATGTGTTTGCTCAACCATTTTGTTGTGAGCCCTGTAAAAATAGTTTTCTCGACCGTTTTGTTGTGAGCCCTGTATGTTTCTAGCTTGCAACCATATAAACACCTTTGTTTCCACGGGTGTTTTGCTGTTCGTCTGTCTCGTCCCCCAGATACAGACTGAATCCCCGAATCCAGGTTCTTGTTTATTTAGATTATTATGTTGGCCAACACTCTTACAATGATTGTTCTGTTCAACCTAAGATAAAACAATTATAATCTAGGATATAAATTCTCCCCGTCAACCATAAAAAAGGATGGATTTATGTTTATTGCAATACAAATACACCATTTAAAAAATGTATAACCTTGCCTACACTTTATGAACATCTACTTCGGACATGGCTCCACGTATTCGCCGGCTTCTTTGAAAACGAATGCACATGGCTCGCGTAAAAGTGCATGGGGAAGGGTCGTCAACGAAATATCTTCTACGAAGCTGTAGGGGGCGCTGTGTAGAGAAATGTGCGTGCCAAACCAAGAAAACAGCGAAGAATAACCTGAAGTTGCATAGTGGGCCTTTAACAAATAAAGTGAGTTAAAAGCAACCAAGGATTGGACCACTTTCTTCCAGAAATAACGCAATATCCTCCAGACTTTTTACTACTCCTTCATCGAGAGCATCATCACCTTCTCCATAACCTGCTGATTCCACTCAACCACCCTCCAGAACAGAAACCGCCTGCAGAGGACTGCCACTGTATGTTCCAAAATCATTGGGTCACCCCTCAGGACTCTGTCTGCCGTGTATGAACATCTAACATGCAGGTTTTTATATTGTCCATAACATATTTATTTATTTATCTATTTTTAGTCGTGTTTGTCATTGTTGTTATGTCTGCTCTACGTGCCTTACCTTTAATTGCCCTCTGGGGATAAATAAAGTTTTCTTGAACCTTGAATGGTTTGAATGTCATCAGCTCTACAGAAGCACAGAATGGAACAGTTGGCCACACTAGGTCCATCAGAACTACCAGTTGGAATGTTCTTGAAGGCCTTCCGTTGCTTCTCTGAACGGGAGCCATAGAGACAAACTGTTGTGATCTAGAATTGTAGCATATTACACACTGAACCACTTAATCGGCCGGCCTCATATCTCATCATCACTGCTAGTATCAGAGTCCAATACAATACAACTTTATTAATCCCAATAAGGGCAATTAGTTTGAGCAGCTTGTATACAGGCACAGTAACATACAAACAACACATACACACACACAACTATTCACTTTTAAGAACATGACCAGAAGAAGCCAAAATACCTGCTGCTTTCTTAATGATTTGCCGATCGTAGAAAGAACTCAAGTCCCTTTGTTTAACTCCGGTGATCTTAGAACAGATGTTGACAATACTGTTGAGGCTGTTTCTGTCTTTTACTGTGAGGCTTTGAAACCAGCAGATAAAGGAAAAGCTCAGGAGACTCAATAAAAGATTGATAAAAACGACAGAGGATGACAGGACTTACAGAAAAATAATTTAGTTTGCGGAGAAGGTGAATTCTCTGTTGCCCTCGCTTCACAAAAGCCTCAGTGTTTACATCAAACTTAAGGTGATCATCGAAAATAGTAGGGGAGAGTGAGGTAATGTGAGACACTTTTTACATTTGCTTCCCTCTAGGCGAGCTAAAATGATATATCAGTAAAATTAACACATTTCCCATTAATTCAGGATGTTTCTTTGGAATGGAAATGATCAGAATGTCTTCAGGACAAATGGCAGTGAAAATATGATTGTTTTACTTTTTATGGTCTTGTGTCTCACTTTACCCCAGCTTAGGGGTAAACTGAGACAGACCAGAGAAATCAATGGGGTAAAGTGAACCACTTACCTTTTCCACTTTAAAACTACCATAACACGTGTTTTAACGGTAAGAACTCCTGACAACCACACGTGAGTGCATGCACCCCTGATGGCTACTCTTGTACAGCCAATCAGAGTGAGAGTCTGGGGATAATTGAGTTGATGGTACCCAGCGGCGCAAAAAGCAGAGCACAGGAGTGGCGATGCAGATGATGTTCAGACAAACATTTCAGTTTGAAGATTATTATTTCAATTGTGTGGGTTCAGGTACCTGTAAGTATCTATAATGCTGTTTTGCGTAGTCATGCTATGTTCAGTTTATGTTGTTATCAGTCGTTGATGCTTTAAATGCGTTATTGCGGGTGCATATTTAATTGATGCCGCCTTGCGGTTATATTATAAACATGGACATAATCTATGCTAGTTAACAAATTACATGGTTAACTATAACATGTGCTGTTTAGCAGTTGGAATGTGATGGGATGTGTTAGTAATGTAGGAAGCAGTGTCACAAAATCAAATACAACATAATATAATTCAACATTTTTAAACATTCAAATGATGGATAGAACCAGTTAGGTTAGAACACAGAACCAGCAAGAAGAGCCTCTGACTCTGAACACAGGACTAGACACCTGGATTTGAACATAATACAAGAATATAACAAGGCCTACTCTACATCCCAGCCCTGAAGATTACAGGGAAAGGTGAAGAGTTGCTCTCTCCTTGTGGTTCCTCCAGGCCTATTAGGTTGAGGCAGCTTCTTCACCACATCACCTTTAGGGACATGTGCCACATCTTTATCTTTGATGGCAAATGTCGGTCTCTCCCATTTTTTGTGTCCCTGGATCCTTCTGAGGAATTGAGTGAGTATTTCCTCACCCTCAACTTTCTCCACCATGCCAACATAACGGAGACTCCTATGTTTGGTTGCAAGGTTAACGATGACAAAGTCAACCACGGACAGATGCGTGTTTCCGGGATCACTCTCATCCTCAGAGCTCTCTATGTCATCTTCAAGTGGGACAGGTAAATCGCCATCCTCAGAGCTGCTGTCTATGATGATTTTCTTTTTGGGTGCTTTCTTTTTTGGTTTCCCCTTTTCTTTGCTGTTTTGTTTTTTCCCTGCCAGTTTCTGTTGTCTTTCTTCATAAGCCTTTTCAATGATCTTTTTCTCCGGAGTATCAGTGAGGATGGCTGTCTTAACACGCTTCCTTTTTGTTTGTGCTCTTGGGGGACATTTGGGAAGTGGCAAGATTTCAGAAGGAGAGATATATCCAGGATCTCTGGCATTTCGTGGCATTTCCAATGCAGCTGGTGAGGCACATGCATGTGATGACACAGGTCCATCATCTCCCGACGGACGTGCATTGCCATCAGTGAGAGGTTCATCTGCAGAAGGTGGTTCATCTGCAGGGGGTGGATTGTCAGAAGCAGATGGACCAGGCATGGGTGCAGGCTGAGGCTCGGGATTTGGCCGGTCTGACACCATGGACGGTGCAAAGGCTTCCTCACGGAAAATGTCACGATTAAATGGGAAAATCCCAGTGGACTTGAACCCTGAGGTGATGTTCCTTGGTGTCACTGCTGTCAAGAAGGCCTCATTTACCAGTCCTGGAATTTGGTATATTGAGACCGTTTTGCCAGGGTTGTCACGCATCCACCCATCAAGTGCTCTGCTGTAGAATGTCTTGAACGGCCCATACACTGTCACATCAAGAGGCTGCAGCCGATGTGATGTGTGAGGTGGAAGGGTGAGGAGCACAATGCCATTGCTCTTGGCCTTTTCAACGGCTTTCAGGGAGATGTGCGCCCTCAGGTTGTCCAGGACTAGCAGCATGGGGTGTTCTGGAGTGCACTTTGTGTGGATTATTAAGTGGTCCAGGAACTCAGGCCAGGTGTCCTCGTTCATCCACCCTGTTCGGGTGGAGGTACCTTTGGCTCCTGGAGGGGCTCCAATCAGGAAGCCATCCTTGAATCTCACCCTGGGGAAGATGAACATTGGAGGTATGCTATTCCCCGCTGCATTCACTGCACATATCACAGTGACAAGTTCTCCCCTTTCAGCCGATGTTATGGATCCAACTTGTTTCTTGCCTCTCTCTGCCACCACCTAAATCAAATAGAATGTTTAGAAACCCGGAGCTGCACGCCTTCATCATATAGAGTGTTCGTCCGGTGCTCTGTAGTGTATCATGTGTAGCTTACCTGCCGTGGCTTTTGAACAGTAGATACCCCCGTTTCATCCACATTAAAAATCATATGTGGCAGGAATCTGTGCCTGTTAAATAAGAGAGGCAAGGGAAGACCCATATCAAAATCAAAGCCAAATCTTACAGGTAAAGCAAATAAACATTTGCAACTAAAGAATTAATTCTGTCACCTGTCCATCACTGTTGCCAGGTTATCAAAGAACTCCCCCACTGTAGTTCTGTTGAAGGCCGTAGCCCTTCCAAGGGACGTTGCCTCTGGGGTCCGTACAGATAGTTGGCGACGCGCTAAAAAGTTGCCAAACCAATCCTCTCCTAAAGAGTAGAGAATTAATTATTATAAGATTTAGCTTTGTGGCAAGATCAGTTGGCCAAAGTTAACCCACAGAATCATGTGATCTCTTAAACACCCTAGCCTACCTGCACACTGCTTCTTGGTCCAATTGTCAGGGACACTGACAAGGTTTTTCTGAGCAAATTCAAATGCCAGTTCACGGCACTTGTTTGGAGCAAGGCCATGAAACTGGGCAGCCAGTTGTTTAAGGTGGTTTGCCAGCTCCTCCTCCATCTCATCATCTCATGTTTTGGGGTAAAGTGAGACAGTGTCTCACTTTACCCCAAAACACTAGTCTCACTTTACCCCACAGTCACCATTTTTACAAAAACCCCATCTCTTAGCAATTCAGGCTAATCTTTAGCTAGTTTCAATCACATGGTTTTATATGTTGGAAATTCATCAACATGTATGATATAAGTTTTTCTACCTGAATCAATCTGCTTTGACACAATAGTTGAATAAGTTCACAGCAAGAAAATTTACTTTTACATGCTAAAAACACATTTCTGTAAATAAAATACTCACCACAGCACATGCACCAACTTCTCCTTCTTGGCAATGGGGGAAAGGGAGGGGCTTGAAAAAATAATGGTCACATGACCACAAATGTGTTGCGTTGCCTAGCTACAAGGGATGTCTCACATTACCCGGTGTCTCACATTACCTCACTCTCCCCTACCCAGATATTTATAAGATGTAACTATTTCCACACTTTCCTTATGTATGATACACTCTTTGGCTGTATTTCTGTTCCGTCTAAAATCAATGATCAGTTCCTTGGTTTTAGATGCATTTAAGTCCAAGTAGTTATCCTCACACCAAGAAATAAAATCAGTGAGAGCATTCCCGTGGTCTGATTCTGAGCCTTGGAGAAGGGACAGTAACGCGGTATCGTCAGTATACATAATAAAGAGTAAGGGCGAAAGGACACACCCTTGTGGCGAGCCTGTGGACATAATTAGAGAATCTGAGAAACGGCCATTTACAGACACTCTCTGCACTCTGTCAGTCAAGAAGTCCAAAATCCATAATACAATCTGATGAGATAATTTTAAATAACATAGCAACCTTTCTATTAAAAGATGCGGCTGCATCGTGTTGAATGCCGATGAAAAGTCTGCGAACAAGAGCCTGACATGGGCTTGCGGCTTCTCTAAATGTTTGTACAAGCTATTGAGTATTAAAAGCTTTGCGTCCTCAACACTTCTCCCTGACTGGTAAGCAAATTGAAGTGGATCAAGTTTTTCATCCACAATAGATTGAACAAGGTTGTTCAAAAATTTCTCTAAGACTTTCATTATTAAAGATGTTAGCGCAACTGGTCTAAAATCATTAAGTTGCCTTGGATTAGTGATCTTTGGGACAGGTATCACAGTGGAGGACTTCCAGATAGCGGGTATTTCATTAGAATCAAGTGATCTCTGGAAGGACACTACTAAGATGGTCAGCACAGTAATGCAGCGTGCACCCACAGATATGATCTGAACCAGGGGCCTTCCTGATGTTTACACGTTTTAGAAGATCTCTAACACATTCCTGACTGATGACAATATTACAATCAGAAGAGAGGCACTGTCTAAGGAGATATTGCTAGAAAAATCATGTTTTTCAAAACGGGAATAAAAATCGTTAATAGTATTTGGGAGATCTGCATCACTAATTCCCACGATGTTAAGAGGTTTCCTATCACTGTCACTGTTTCTGTGATTGATTGAGGACATGGATTTGATTCCCTTCCAAGCTGCCCGAAGTTCACCACTACTGTACTTATGTTCCACCATATCCTTATACATTCTTTTAGCTTTTCTTATCTCATTCCTTACTTCCCTGGTAATTTCTTTCTTTTCCTGGCTATTCCCTGTACAAAAAATGCTTTTCTTCTAGTTTATGACATTTTTTAGTTCTTAAGTAACCCATGGTTTGTTATTAGGGAAGACTGTAATATTTTTACAGGGAATATTGGTGTCAACACAGAAGGATATGTAAGAAGAAACTGTTTGAGCCAGTTCTTTTAAGTCAGAGCATGAGCTATAGAATACATCCCAATCTGTACAATCAAAGCAAGCTTGTAGACTGGCAATGCTGTTTTTCCATCCAGTATTTAACTGATATAACTGTTTGCTCTTGTCGCTTACAGGTGGGCTTGTAAATCGGCACAAGTATACTTTTGTGATAGGATGGTGGTGAACTCCAAATGGAGGCATAGGCAGGGATCTGAAAGTGCCAGGGGTCTCATTTATAACCGTTGTGTAC
The DNA here is from genome assembly GCF_902167405.1 of Gadus morhua. Lineage (NCBI taxonomy): Eukaryota > Metazoa > Chordata > Actinopteri > Gadiformes > Gadidae > Gadus > Gadus morhua. The sequence continues at coordinate 7,061,336 of NC_044048.1, read as the reverse complement.
GCACAAAACGGGGCTGAAAGTTGCGTACGTGACTTTTCACGCCAAGGTTGTGATCTATAAAAAACTAACTTGGCGGGAGAATGTGCGCAGCCCTAAGCAAACTCTGACCCATGCGTACGCATCGTTTGGAGGAAAAGGAGATTTGGCGACACAGATGGTGTGGTGGTGAACTGAAGTCAGACTGAAGAAATTCATAAGTTGAATTTCAACCGACAAATCAGGCATTCAAAAGGGGTTATATTCAAGAACATTTTACGAGGGTGATTACAAACTGATTAACCAAGCTGTTCTCGGTCAGTCTTATTACCGTAACCCTATAAATACAGCCAGGGGCGATTCTAGGTAGTGTGGGGGCCAGTGTTGCCAGATTGGGCGGGTTCCCGCCCAATAGGGTGTATGCACTAAGCTGTGTGACGTACTTCCTGTTTCAAATAATACAGCTCGGTTGCTTCCGGTCTGTGTGTTTATCGCGCTAGCCTGCTGACTTTGATAATGTAAACATGGATAAAGACCGCAAACACCTAAAAACTGGACATTTTCAGAGGCAGGAGACAACCTACGCAGAGCACTGCTGTGTCCCCCACTGTACAGCGTCAGCAAAATTCAACGGGGTATTAAGTTTTCATGGCTTTCCGAGCCAAACTGACGTGAGGAGTCGATGGATTGTGAACATACGCCGGGATGCATATGTCATCACCACTCACTCCAAGGTCTGTAGCAGACACTTTAGTCCCGACAAAATGATTGAGCCAACTACTCCTCAGGGTCGAAGGAGACTTGCAAAAGATGCCGTACCAACCCTTTTTGAGTGGAACCAATATACGGTCGCAACCCCAAGGCGCGGCGTGTGGGATAGAGTGGATCGGTTCGTCGAGGCTGCCCCTCCGGAAGATGAGGTTGATCAACGTTTCAAAGATCACGACTACTGCTCTGTCCCAGAACCGGCTGCCATGTATATGGCCGCATCGGCTGCTGAAGGTGTCACAAATGAAGTAGAGGAGCTGAGAAAGGAGCTACAGGAGTTACGTCTCCAGCGAGATTTTGGACTGCAACGGTTTGCTGGCTCCGACGCAGACATACGATTTTACACCAGGGAAGTCATTTCCATTTTTTGTATTAGCCTATGTGATATTAGCTTTGTCCCTAAGTGACGGGGATATGTGCCATGCAGGGACAATAGCTTTATGTTACAGATTAATTTATAGTACTGTACCAAATTACTTCTTAATAGGTCTATGTGAATGATAAATAGCACACAAGTAGTGTCATGTTGAGAGATGGTGTAATTCAGGACAGGAGTTGGGAATGTCCATGTCTTATCAGAATTTATATATTTTAATGTGAAAGCATCAATAGTTCAGAAAAAAACATTTATAATACAGATTTGTGTAAAGACTTACAGAGACGTGTTGCCAGTTAAAGTCTACAAAAGTTTATTTTTAAATAGTTGAAAAAAGTCATTAGTTATTCTATGAGAGGAAAATGGGACAGCGCCAGAATGTGACCGTCTCCAGCTCCACCAATGCTGGTCCTAGAACAAAATTACTATTAAACAATTGTAAAAATGTATGAATTGAGCAGGTAACACCCTACTTATCTGCAGGCAAGTGCACAGCAAACCACCAAACAGCGCCTCCCAATGATACAGCCCCGACAGGAACACTACTCTAAAAAGAAAGAGCACAGAGACCACATTAGGGCATTGGATATCCAGACACATCAGGTCGTCTTATAGGAAGTTGGGGCAGTTATTAAAATGCACCCAAAGAGGAAACTAAACAAACCTGTCAGCCGAGTGCCAGGGATTAGTTACGGTACCATCCGGTAGAGCAACCGTTGCGTACTGGCCCAAGTCACAATACAGGTTAAAGTGAGGTGACTTAGGCTGAAACAGGTATATGGGAGAAATACAGGTCACCCTGCCACACACACACACACGCATATATATATGAGATAAAATCGTAATCTTAGTAGTTACTGTTGACATTATTTTGGTAACAATGTATACTTTTGAAGATTTTAAACATTTTTATGTGGTGTCTTTTGTGAATAGATTTGCCAGCTATGACCACCTGATGGCATTTTGGTCTTTGATCGAGCCTTGTCTATACAAGATGGTCCGTGTCTCCAGAGCCAAATCAGCTGCCCAGAAAAACGAAGAAGTGGTCGCACCTGCACGTGCATCAACGGTACTTTATAAGTAGTTACAGATGTAATTATACGTGATTTCATTGCATTTGTATTTGTTTGAGCTATCCTTTTTTTATTTTCCTCTCAGAGACAGCTGCTCCAGCCCATAGATGAACTCTTTCTTTTTCTTAACTATCTTTCGGCTGGATTGAAGGAGAGAGACCTGGCAAATCGCTTTAGAATTCACCAGTCCACAGTGAGCCGCATCATTGCCACATGGACTTGTTTTCTGGCCACAGCACTAGGGTCTATTTGCATTTGGCTCACACCTGCAGAGGTACAGGCTTACCTCCCGGAGGAATTCCGTGATTACCCGGACACCCAGGTAATTCTTGATTGCACCGAGCTTAGATGCCAAACCCCATCCTCACCCCTCCTTCAAAGTGAGATGTACTCTACGTACAAATCCCACTGCACCATGAAAGGCTTGGTTGGCATAGCCCCACATGGTGCAGTGACATTCATTTCCGCATTGTATGGTGGCTCAGTTAGCGACAAGGAAATGTTCAAACAGTCAGGAATCGCTGAGTTGCTGACCGAAAACATGGCCGTTATGGTCGATAAAGGCTTCGTAATCAGTGATTGCTGCAAAAGCAAAGTTTACTGCCCACCCTTTCTGTCAAAGAACAAACAGATGCCAGCATGCCAGGTGAAGGAGACACAGGCCATAGCCAGATTGCGGGTGCACGTAGAGCGTGTCATTCGGAGGATAAAGGAGAACCGGCTTTTTGATGGCACCATCACCCTGTCAAATGCGTACAATATCAATGAAATATTTGCAGTTGCCTGTCTGCTGTCAAATTACCAAAACAAGGCACTCGTCAAAAAATGGGTTAAGTGATTAAATAAAGAGAATATTATTGCCTTTCATGAAATGCAGTAGATCTGTCTGCTAGGATGTAAGTAAAGATTGACTGTTTAAATGTTCAGAACACTTGGATTACGTGCAGTTAATGTTTGGATTTTCATATGCATTTGATTTCCCATTTTACAAAAAGAAATAATAATGCAATTGCTGAGAAAAAAAATATTTATGGTGATTACATGGTCTCATTGACATTTCCAGGAAGAAACTGCACTTCTGGTTGTTTGGTTGACGGTGAGTTGCTGGCCAACGTGAGGTAAGACTGCTGGTGAAGGTGAGATGAGACTGCTTGTGAGTTAACTGATTTTACAGGGTAATGTTTTTTAAATTTTCTTAAGATGCAGGTAGCTAGGCATGTAATGGTAGAAAAATAAATGGTCTGCCTTTTCTCGAATTGCGCTCTGCACTTCTGGCTCAACATAGATTCTCTGCACTACGTAGTCTTCCTGCGCCCACACAACAAAGTCGCACCACTGCATTCCAGTTATGAGCAGCTGGCCTTGGACTTGCCAATAATAAGAGTGGCTCTTTTTAAGTTGTGGCGAACCACCCTCCATTTTCAAGTATTTGCAGTCCACAAAGTTGTGGACATTGGGGCATTTAAATTCAACAAGGCCAAATTGAGGGTATTCGTTGGGATCAAAAACAATTCCATCCGGGGAGGAAGCAAGCCAGGGGGTAGACGGGTGAATGACAAGACCACAGGGTGAGAAGTTGACGTTCATCAGCTGACTGTACTCAGCGGCTACTTCAGGCTCCATCTCAGCACCTCTCCTCATGTCTGCCGTCTGCCGTGTGCCCTTAATGATGCGCTCTGCTAATGCCGCTGCAGAGCTCTGGCCTCTGACATGGCACACCTCACGAAACCTAGAGGTGGTCACTCTGGGTCGGCGGAGCAGGTGCCACTCGGAGCAGGAGCTTTGCTCACGTGTAGCCTCCTCAATTTTGTGGGCCATTGCCATGGTGACAGAAAGACTTTGCAGGTTTAGCAGCTCTTCTTCTGAGCACACAAATGGACATTGGGACGGTAAGATGTCATAACCCTCCAGAGGCAGACGGGGTGTTGGTGGTGTATTGTGGTGGGGTGTGATAAAGCGGGATTTCACAGGAGGCTGCTGATAAGACAACATGCTACCCTTCTGCACTAACCCAAAGGCTGTTTCTACCATGGGCTTGCCAGGTCCCATGTTCATTGTAGAAACAAGAGGCTTGTCCTCCAGGTTAAATTTTGCATAGGCCTCCTCTACGCGAAGTAGGCAGGGATCTGGCAATTCTCCAACCATGCCTCTGTAGAATCCACTCCTACAAAGAAATTAACAAATTGCAACATGTATTTGCAACACAGGGAACTACATTTAACAAAGCCAATTACCTAACTCCAGTCTGGACCATCCGATTTGGGACAGGTTTGGTAAAAACCATGGCATTTACTGGTCCAGGCTTTACTCCCTGAGAAAATAAATGTTCGATGGAGGAGTCACTTTAAATCAAGACTATTAAAAAATGTAATTAAGGTTTAACTTACCATTGTTCGCGGCTTGTGCCATTGCTGCTCCGACTCCGTACAGCTATGCACAGGGGGCACGACAGGAAGCTTCAACGATGAATAGTGTGCTGTCTGAAACAATAATGCTGCTAAATTGTTGCACAGAACAGTGCCAGCCACACAGGAGCAGCGGTGGTGACTTAGCATCACTGGGGATGAATCACAAAGCTTGATCTAAGAGAAAAAGGTAAATCATTAGAAATTATAACTTCAGCATCATGGGTGTAAAAAACCAATTGGTTCTTATGAAGGTAAGCACTTGAACTGTGCTAGAAAAAGCCTACCATCCTGAATGCTTACTGTTATATTCTCTCCCTCTTAAAATAAATATGTGTTTGTTTTTAAAGCGGACTCCAAGAATCACACAATTATTCCACTGTACCTGTACTTCTGCTTTGCAAACGACAATAAATATCTTGAATATTGAAAAGTTGTAGTCTTGTACTCATTACCTTGACTAAATTAAATTGTGTGCGGAAAAAAGGGAGGCATGAAAAACATTCAAGTTGGTGGCCCTTGAGGACTACACTTGGCTACTGCTCAACCGAACAAACCCCACTGAACAGGGATGAACACAGCATCCTGCCTACACTCAAACTGTGTGATGCCTCGCTCTTCCTCATCGACCTGTAGCACAAGGCTCTCACGCTGACCTGCCCTGTCAGCTTGTCTTTATTGGACACTGAATGAAATAACATACAATACATTTTGGGCTGCTTTTGCCAATATCTGGCGGTTTTTTAATAATGTGAAAACAGCACACCAAACTGTTATTTTATGGTTGAAAAACAGTACAAATACAAAACTCAGTAGGCCTATACTTCAATATACTTCACGTCGTGATGTCACATCAACAAACCGTTGTGCGCCGACGCAGAAGTCTGAGGCAAAAGCCCACTCTCTCTCAACTCTGTTAGCGAAATAAGCATCATGCCGAAGTGGGGGAAATATAAAAAACTTTATAGAAAGGAATGGGAGACCGACCCTGAATTAAAATCATGGATCGCGCCTGCCCCAGCAGATGACAGCCAAGCTCGTTGCAGGTATTGTAACGTTGAATTAAGAGCCCACCTCACCGGCAGTGTGTCTGCTTATAGGTCGGAATGAAGCGGCCACCGATTATTGACAGGATGGATACTTTATTCTACCGGACTCGTTCGCTTCTTCACTAGACACACACGCTACCGCTCACTCTCCTCGCTCGTCCACTCACTCGCTGACGTCACTCACACACACACACACACACACACACACACACACACACACACACACACACACACACACACACACACACACACACACACACACACACACACACACACACACACACACACACACACACACACACACACACGTACACTGCCTTTCTCGCGCACACACATACGCTATTAGGACTAACGCAAAGGCAGGTGGTTGATGTTGCTGCTGTTAATTCTTGGGCCTGGCACTGGGATACAGGAAGTGCATTTTTCCACATTTTCTGTGACATGCACGGTCTGTGATAATAAAATAGAACTTGCCATTTGGGCTTAATTGTTTAATACCGTAGCGTTACCGCGTAATCAGAAGGACGAGTCGATATGGTAAAATCCCCAGGGATGTTTATTATTACTCCTCAACCGGACGGAGCCTAAAACATTGCAGCCATTAGAAGTAACTCTTGGCGCATATAACACTAGAACCACAACATGCGTTTAATGTTTATTCAAAAATATTTTTTTTTTCCTGTGAAAAACGTCATTGGGCGGTTTTTTGCTGAAGTGGGCGGGGTTTTTTGGGGGGGGGGGGGGTGGAGCGATTTTTATTTTTATTTTTTTTTGGCTCTAGGGGGGCCCCCAAACAATTGCGGGGCCCCAGGCAGTTGCCTGGTATGCCTAATGGGATGCGGCGCCTCTGAATACAGCGGTGAGCCCAGTGCGTAATGCTGCACCATGGCACTGCTGGCACTGCTGGAGGACCATGCAAATGGCATGATTCGGAGGGAGAGGGTCTTCAGGGACCATAACGATTTATAGGCCCATGATGATGACTGGCTAATGAGCCGTTTTAGATTCCCTAGAGCTATGCTCTTGGATCTATGTGCTGAACTGGGTCCAGCATTGGAAAGGGCAACACGTAGGAACCACGCAATCCCGATGCAGACGCAGGTCCTCACCACTTTGGGGTTCCTGGCAACCGGCTGTTTCCAACAGGTAAGTGTTTCATATAGCTGCATCTTACAACCTGCTTTCACATTTAAGCATAATTGTGCTAATTTTGTTTGTTTTCCACCCTGTAGATCCGGTATATCACAGCCATCCCTCAGTGCCCTAATGCCCAGCGTTTTGAATGGCATCATACATATGGGCAGTCGATACATAAGGTTTCCCTACACAGTGGAAGAACAGGCCGAGATTAAAAGGCAATTTGCAGCAATGTCCGATTTCCCAAACGTAATCGGTGCAATTGACTGCACTCATATTGCTCCATCTGAACATGAGTTTGCTTACGTCAACCGCAAGCACGTGCACACTATTAATGTTCAAGTTATATGTGATGCCCATATGAACTTGAAAAACATAGTTGCACGTTGGCCTGGTGCAACACATGATTACTTTATTCTGACGCACAGTAGTGTAGGGAACAGACTACAGGCAGGCGCGGGGCGGGATGGCTGGCTTCTAGGTTAGTTTTTTTTTAAAGAGGAATGTAACATTGTGGTTCTTGACATAACTAATGATTTTCTGCATTGCAGGAAATACCCCCTGAGACGCTGGCTCCTCACCCCAGTTTTGAACTCGCAAAGCGCAGAGGAACAACGATATAATGAGGTCCATGGCCGTGCTCGTTCAGTGGTGGAGCGCGCCATCGGCCTCCAGAAGTGCCGGTGGCGCGCTCTGGATGCGTCGGGGGGGAGGCTTTTATACCAGCCTGCCAAAGTGTGCCGCATTATAAGGGCTTGTGGCGTGCTGCACAATTTGTCCCAGAGGAATGGCATCCCTCTCCCCCCCGACCTCCCTCCCCCCCGAGCTTGACCCGGAGGCCCAGCCCCCTCCGAGGCAAGTTGGATTTCAACAGGGTGCAAGAGTACGTGCGGATGTCATGCGGCGTTTATGAAATGAAGACGACTCAAGGTTCATTTTTTCACAGTATCTTTTAATATTGTGGCAATTTCGGTGATAACATTTCGAATCTGCCTCATCTCCTCAGACAAGTTGTTGGCTGCATCTATCGTTTCCCTCTGTAGCTGCAGAACTGCGTCTGTGAGGACCCGACCAGCGGACTGACGCTTGGTGCTGGGGGTGGGGGCAGCCGGAGGACCTGCGGCTGAGGGCCCCTCGCCGGCATCATCGTCCTCCTCCTCCCCACCGACCGCTGACTCTGGAGGACGCACAAGGAAAATAGCTTGCACTAGGCCTACATGATCGATAATAAATCTATAAAAAACAGAAATCAGCTATACCTTGTTCTTCTGTGTTGTCAGTGTCTCCTTCCCTTTCGGACATGATGCCACTCACGCTTGCATTAAATTATGGATGCAACTTTCGTGTCAATTGGTGTTAGGTCAGGAGTACTGGGTCCCCCTCCAGTTGCAGTCACGCTCTGGCGGTGTGAGGACAGCCTCTGCTTTGCACCCACCTGTAATTAACGATCTTCACTTTACGACCAGTAACATTTGAGCAATTAATTATAAACATGTGCTGTGCGTGAGGAAATAAAAATTTACCTTTATGTCGGACCACTTCTTTTTCAATTCTGGTACTGTGCGCTCCGTACCACTGACAGCGTTCACTGCCGCAGCAACATGTTGCCACTCATTCTGTTTTTTAATGTTGGTGATCCCGATCCCGTGACCGCCGAACAAAATTTATTTTCGGGCCTCCACCTCACCCACAAGTGTCTCCACCTCAACCTCTGTGAAGTTTCTTTTTTTGGCTTTTCTCTGTCCTGCCATTGTTTCCAACAAGACATAATACCGGCATCTGAGTCTGTTTTATATGCAGATCGCATTCATGAGGTCATTTGCATTGACCATTTATGGTTATAAAGGGGCGTGTAGAGGGCGGAACGTGAAGCTGATTCAGCTGCGCACAATTGTAGTCAGTATGTGATTTATAAAGCAAAGATTGCGTACAGGTGTGCGTACGCAGTGTTTTCTAAATCTGAATATTTTTTGGCGCGCGCAAAACTTGGCTTCTGGGCGTGCGCACATTTTTAGTAACGATCCCACGCACAGTTTTATAAATGAGACCCCGGGTACTTAGCCGTAGCACAAGTCAATAGTGTAGTTCTTCTTAGTAGTTGCACAGGTAACATACTGTTCATATGTTTTCAATGTCTTCTTTCCCTGGCAATTATTAGGGAAAGAGCGTCCAGTCTGTTGGTCACCTCCGCGATCAGCTGATTGGCTCATGCGACGTTCGCCCGCGGATGAATGTAAACAAGGGTGAAGGAAAACTGGGTAAACTCCCTCGGCAAGTAGAAGGGGCGAATTGAGATGAATAGCAGCTCAAGGTCTGGGGTACATATTTTTTCCCGGACCACGACAGTATTACAGTACCTCTCCTTAATGTAAAAACACACTCCGCCTCCGCGGGATTTGTTTGTTATAAGAGGCGACCGGTCCATATGGACAGGGTACCCAAAGCCGGTTACATGTAGATCCTCGTTAGGATCCGCGTCTCCCAGCCACGTCTCGGTAAAAGCCAGCAGGCATGTTTCTCTAAAGTCACGCATACATCTAGCATGAGCCTCCAGTTCATCCACCTTGTTGCGAATGGATTGAACGTTTGAGAGAAGAATAGTTGGTAGCGCTGGGAACCGGCGTCTGTCCCTTAGACCATATTTCCCCAGTCTGCGTTGAATGCCTCCCCTCCTTCCTCACGTGCTTTTTGGGCAATATTCCACTTGCTGCAGCCTGTAAGCTACTTATTCGCAGCGATTGGGGAATGTGCAGAATATTGTCACTTACTGCCAGTGGACGAAGGGCAAGAAGTAGCTCCCGGCTGTAGGCGATAGTCTCGCCGCCGCCAACATGCTGTCCATGCAGGCAAATCGGCTAAAAAGAGTCCAAAGTGCGGCAAATACCCCCAAGTCGAATCCCCTCGTGATTAAAAACTCTTCCACGTAAGCTCCAAGGAGAAAGTTAAAAAATTAAAGTTATGGTTAAAAGGTGCACGCAGACAAACAGTCAAACACACAAGCTGCTCCTGCTCCTTCGAAAGACTCTTCCTCCTCTTCCTCCATTTCCTCTTCGTGCAAGACATTTCCCATCACAACAATGGTCTTGTAGACGGACTGCACCTCTGTCCTATGTCTTTATATTGTGTGCAATTCTGCTTTCAAAATGCACCGCATTCCATCACCGGCCTCGGGAGTGTGTCCTTGAGGAAGACCTGATTAACAGAAACCCGACTTACTTTTTCATGAAAAAAGCATATTACTTTCTTCAGTCTTGTCAACTTTTAAAATGTTTTAGTCGAGGATATAATTTGACATTGTAATCATTCAAATAATTGAAGAAGTTTTTATAAATCTTAAAAATATTCCTAATTTAATATGTTTCCATAATGGTTTAACATTATCAAATTTTGGATGTAGTTTAGTATTTACTACTCCCATTCCCAAATATGAAACAATGAAATCAAATATCTGGTTGCTTACAGTTTTCGAGCAGGTCACTGGTGATGTCTTCATTCAGTTGCCTGGAGTAACGGCAAAGTGACTATCAGTGCTGTTGCATTTCTTTAAGAAGAAGGCCATCCTCTTCCCTCAGGCGATGGAGAAGGTTTAATTTGTCAAACACTTTTTTTTTTTTTAAAGGAATATCTGATTCTGCAATGAGAAAGGAACTATAATTCAGGCTATATCCATTTATAAACAGTTTTTCCAGCAAGGTTTCAGAAAGGGCTCTAAAATGCCAAGTGTGTCACAGACACAGCTGACATTCTTGAAAATCTTTTTGAAATATCGCTGGAAAAACTGTTTACAAATGGATATGATTCAGGCTTTATATGAAAGAGTATCATAAGATAAGGTAATATTATACATATAGGGTTGAAGTCTATAGTAAATAAGAGAATCTACAAGTTAAGCCCATACCCTTGTCCCATGGCCATAATGGGAACTCTGCAGCCAGGATGATGTCTTTTTTCCTTCTGAATCTTTGACCTAATGCGGTGCCTGACCTTGCTGCTGTCTGCAGTAAATAAAAAATAAATAAAAACACATAATTATACATATTTTCTCATTGGTTAATCACAATAAGTTGTTCACAAGAGCAATGTAGAAAATAACTGATCAGAACAAACCATTCTGACGATATTTCTCTTGTTTCTTTTACTGGATGCTTAAGTCCAAGCTTTCCATGACACGCTGCAACCCAGGTGCATCTTGTGGAGTGATGTTTGTTGGAGCTGTCGATTGGTCATAGGTCAATAAAATCACATTTAAAAAGTCAATAATACTTGAGTACACGCAATTTATTTTGAGCTATCATGCGCGATTCATACTTGCTGCAGCCCATTCCCTAACATCTTGAGAAGGGAGAAAACACCAGTGACCCCTGTTTCCATACAGGGGGTCCCTGTGGACACTGTTGAGGAATACAAGTACCTGGGGGTGTACTTTAATATTAAGTTGGACTGGACTAGAAACGCAGCGGCTGTCTACAAAAAAGGCCAAAGCCTTTTTCCCCAGGAGGCTGAGGTCCTTTAACATCTGCCGGACGATGCTGAGGATGTTTTATGAGTCTGTTGTAGCCAGTGTGATCTTCTGTCACATGCTGGGGCAGTGGGATGAAGGTTGCAGACACCAACAGACTTGACAAACTCATCATGAGGGACGGTGATGTTGTGGGGGAGGAACTGGACACCCTGACAACGTGGCAGAGAGGAGGATGCTGTCCAGGCTTCAGTCCATCTTTGAAAATGTCTCACACCCTCTCTACGACACACTGGCCCAGCAGAGGAGCACCTTCAGCAGAAGATTCCTCTCACCCAGATGCACCACAGAGCGCCACAGGAAATCATTCCTGCCTGTGGCCATTAAACTTTACAACGCCTATATAATTATATTGTCCTTAAATGTATGTTTTTTGTAAATTTGTATTTCTTAGGTTTGTATCTTTTATATATTTATAACTATATCTATATATATATTTATATTATGTATATATATATATATATAATATATAATATTATATTTTATTCTTAATATTTGTGTATGTATATCTGGAGTTCATGACAAAAATAATTTCCCCCCGGGATTATTAAAGTATTAATTAATCAATCTTTGACCCACTGCAGGATGTCCTCATCAGTGAACTCCAGGTCTGACTTCAAGGTCTCAATTTCTTCGACCACACCTTCAGTCCTCTTCAGTGTCTGCAATTGATAGAAGTGTTTCAACTAGGAGTTTTTCCTTTCATGACACTCTTGAATAAATTGGTAATGTATTGGTAAATATTTGGTCCACCGTGATTTTTTTTTCAAGCTGAATAATATTTCAGCCATAATTCACTAGGATGCCATGCATCATATCCATATTAAGTTGTTCAATGTTACTGCTGAGAGCACTTTGCAATACGAATCAACTGCACTTGAACTGGCTAAAAAGAATGAACTCTTACAAATAAGCCTTTTTTTTGGCCATCATCATGGAGCTTCATGCACTTCAGGGGTAAGTTCCTTTCCAAAGAATGGTACTGTAACGGAATGCTAGTGAATGCAACATGTCAAAGAGAAAAGGTACCTTATCTTTGAGAGAGGTATTTTTGGAGGTCTTTCTTCTTTCTTTCATTCCAGCCTTGTGTGTGAATAGTTATCATATCAGTCCGTGCTATCAGTGAAGGGGAGAAAAGGTTACTAATACAACTGTTAGAGTAGATGACTTTCAACTTCAATATTTTGACTTTCGTTCATTCTTCAAAATTGTGAAGCTTGGGTTGAGCAAGATTATGTGAAGATGATGGTAGAATGGCAGTATTACAAATCCTGTACTACATGTTGCAGGAAACATTAATTATTTACTTGCTGAATTTGTTCATGTACTTTGTTGTCAGTCCAACACGTGACAAAGAATAATTCACCTGCTCAACCTCCTCTCCAACTGTCATACCTAATGCCATTGGAAGGATATGATAAAAAACACTGATATGTAACAGCGTGAGTGATTTTTATTTTCACAGTAAAACTCTTTATATGTTTTACGGGTAGGGTTTGCTTAGTCTTTAGTTATAGTCAATCTCAGCTGCATGCTGGACAACTAACCTGCTCCTTCCTGATTGTGTCCAACCCACTGCACCTGTGGTGGAATAAGAGATCATAATTTGAATTCTCCACATCACCTCCTAAATTGCTTTTCATAAATCTTAAAACTACAGTGAAAGACACGCAGGTTATGAGCTGGGTGTGGCTGAGAGTAATATACTTTATAAATGATCGTTTACATACTGCGATATTTAGATTTATTTTCCCCAACAACATTCATAACACAAGCAATATACAGTGTAGGAGGTAATCTAGAATAGATATTTACCTCACATTTCCCAGAGTGACCCTTGGCAGACATCACAAACAGGAATGGCCTATTTTGCAAGAGTGGAACCAGTTCCCGAAAGGACTTACACACTTTCTGGAGGTAGGGATAGTATTTGCACATGATGTCAGTGCAAATGAACTGTATTTTATAGGCCATGGCAAGCTCCTTCTGTAGGAAAAGAGGATATGCAAATATCTCTCCCCTAAACATGTTCAAGGCTTTAAAAAGAATGCCATGACGACAGACAGCCCCCTCCACACCCTCTACATCCACTTTGGACCCAGACTTTTTGGCTCATGCAGCTGTCCATTGTGACTTCCCACGGGCACCTTATCCAGATTCCTTTGAAAACATGTCACATAAAAGGTTTGAAAATAATGCTTAAAGTATTAAACATCTTTCTAACACATCTCATTTACCAAATTCAAATGAGAAACATCCAGCATGTTTTTGGTTCCCTGAAACTAGTACTTTTCAGCTTTGTGTTTTAACAAGCACATATTTAACCTGAAGGCGTAATTTTCTACGATGTTTGTCAATTCTTTGCCAACTCCCAATGTATGATCAAAAATAATTTAAGTGCAACTGTGTTAGCCACATTTTTGTGATTATAATAAACATTCAACTCACAGGTTGGACTTGATTCCGGATAAGCTGCACAAAGTCCGCCACATCCTTGTCCTTTGCAAAAAATGCACCTTCAAAGAATGCATTTTCACCCAGTCTAAACATTTGGAAAGGAGACACTTAAGATTCCATGCCCAAGGAATTTCCAAATGCAATGATACATTATACTTAAAGGTTGGGTATGCGATTTGCGAAACGCCAGCAGATTTTGAAAATACACAACTCAAATGGTCCTACCCCCTCTCCTTCAACGCTGACTCTGACTCCACCCATTCCAAGTACCTGGACGCGCAATCATGCACGAGCGCGAACAGAGATGCGCGAGAGCGAGCCAGGCTAGCGTAGGTTTTCGTTTAACAACATGGCACTACATTCAGCTGTAAGTTGCACCCAGTACCACGGGAAGTAGGGGTTTTGGGGGTGCTGCAACACCCCCTGTCCGAGGCCCTGTCTTATCACAGAAAACGATCATTTCTAAAAACTCCGGCCAAAGTGGAGATTTCTGAAAACGCCGGTTATGTGTTGTCGTGTCAACGGGGAGAAACGGGATTTTAGGTTCTGAAGCGTCACATTATGCACCAGGAAATGCTTAACGTCATGTGCGCGCCCGCTGTACCGTATTGGTCCGAATATAAACACAAACCCCATTGTAAGACGACCTATATTTGGAAAAAAAGATTTGAAGACCAGATCTTGTTTTTATGAATAAATAAATTGTATTCATTGAAATAATATACGAAAATAAAAAGGCATAGAATAAAACACTGCATTGCCACTAAACAGTAGTGAAAATAGGCCGTACTGATGTGTACACCAAAGACTATTCCTGACACTCCTCTGCCCCGCTGTGTTCGCTCTGGCTGTGGTCGCTCCGAACTGTTTCGGCCCGTGGCAAAGCGAGTCATCCTCGCTGCTGTCCAAGGCATTTTGAGACGCAGCATTTATTTAATGCTCATATGACCTAGTGCTGAAAAAAGGTTATATGAAAAAGTGTGAGGGTAGCGGTGGTGCGCTAAACTTGTTCTGTGAGCAGCTGGATGTGAACCATGGTGTGAAGGAAGTGAACACAACGATCGATTTTCAACTGTGCGCGCATGCACTGGTGTAATTGAGCTGTGCTGCTATGCATCTTTTTTATCAATATAACGAGTTGCGAGTCTAGTGCAGGCTGAGTTTTTTTTTTCCAGCACCCCCTGCTGAGAATACGTTCTCGCGGCTATGGTTGCACCAGATGTTATAAACATTAAACGGTCACATAAATCATTACTATTTTTAGAAAATGTATGTTTGTTTCATATAATTGTATCGGAAGTCCTGGTTTTCACTAGGGTTGCTGCGGTGTGGACATTTTCACAACGAGTAATACACTCGTCTCAACACCGGTATTACCGAGTATAAACGGTATAAACTTTGAAACTAGGTCAACCGCCACACAAACATCGGTTTTTAGACCCTTCTCGTCCTTCAGTGGCCGCCAACGTTCGAAAGCAGCGCCTAGGATTATTCTTGATTTCAGTTTTTCTCTTTCAGCGTTTTTATTATCAATTACTCTCTGAAAAAGAGTTTTCCTTCTCTTTGCTGGTGGTGGTGGTGGTGGTGGGGATGGTGGCGTCTTGTCTGCCATGGAAATTGTCTTCTACTGCTAGGTCCAAATGTGGATTAACTAGTTCCAGTAGCTACCGCAGGATAACAACAAACAGGAGCTTGCCCTGGGTCACGAGCACTGCACGAAGGGGTCGCGCGTGAGGCGCGGGGGAGGGGGAGTGCAGTACGACCGTTGATTGACGTACTTACTGTCCAATGCAACGAGGTGGCAATCCAAATGATTGGCTGGAGTTTTTCGAGCCCTGCCCGTTCCACAGATGATTGACTTGTTTAATTTTCATGTCAGTACTTCTAACTCAGTGGCTGTAAGCGGGTTATGATAAGGATTTCAAGTAATTTTGCAAAAATGGCCAAAAAGGCAAATTCCATACCCAACCTTTAAATTAATGTAATTCAATAAGTGAGGGGAAAAACGGTCTGTCTAGTTACTGGACCAGATAAAATGAGACGGAGAGGTAATAAAGTCGGTCGGCACGAGGACCTTGGATTTATTAAGTAAAGTGGCAACGGTTATACAGAGTCATAAAGCGTGAGAAATCGAATATGTCTAAGTCCCTAATCAGCGCTGATGGTTCGTCCAGAGCTTCACCTCCGTGGAAGGTCTGCTTCAGAAGAAGATGAAGAGTCCCTGTGTGATACAGTTTTATGCTGTATCCTCCTCTCGATGAGGTGTGTGCGTTTGAGGTGTGTGTGGTTCTGTGTGTTTTTGCTTGGCCTTTGCTCCCAGGCCCTGGTGTGTATCCCTTGTGTTTTTCCTAACGGGGGAGAGCTTCGAAATGTCTCCTGTGTGATAAATTAAACCGGGGAGTGCCCCCCCGAAATGTGGCTTCTCAGGCCCTGGTGTGGGCAGGGGTATCTCTTGGTTCCTCCTAACGGGGAAGAGCTCTCAAAATGTCTCCTGTGTGATAAATTAAACCGGGGAGTGCCCCCCCGAAATGTCTCGTGTGTGATAATTTAATGTGGCTCTCAGGCCCTTGGTATGGGCAGGTGTTTCTCTTGGTTCCTTCTAACGGGGGAGAGCTTCAAAGTGTCTCCTGTGTGATAAATTAATGTGGCTCTCCCGTTCTTGAGGATGACTGGTGCATTGTCTGAGTGTCCATCATCTGCCAGCCTGGGAAATGGGGCCTTCGGCTCCGGCCTTGACCTGACTATATATTATCATGTTTGTGTTCGTTGGGTTAGAGCAAGAGTTGACTATATTGTAATGTGTCTGCCATGTGATGTGCTCATCAGGTTAGGGTAGGAGTTAGCTATATTTATAATGTACATGTGATGTACTCAGCAGGTTATTTTGCCCAACATAAGCAGCAGTACCCTTTAGTCCTACTGAATCGATACATCTTCCAGTTTCCGTCAAGAGAGATTGCTGCAACATCCTCAGCACAGGCTGGGCATGAGAAATGTTTTTTGTGGAATAGTTTGTCTTTCTCATGGCGACAGTATGTCCACTCCAAGAAGCTATGCTGTGGACTGTCACCAGAAATACTCCCTGCCTAAAAGGAGATAACATATTCAATTATGTGAACAGTTAATAGCACAGGCAGTGTAGGTGGCTACATTCTCTGCCGAAAATGCTTTGACTTACGCGCCCAAAGGTGCTAGAACGTTGCTCAAGCATTTTAACAATAATGACAGGATAAACCTGGTGCAGTGACTTTCAGCTCTTCGAATGTCTTAAAGACATCAATAGCGTACAATGTGTGGAAAAACTACATTACCAGGCTAGTAAGTCAAGTCAAGTCAACTTTATTTCTATAGCACATTTAAAAAAAACTGAGTTGACCCAAAGCGCTTACAAACAAACATAAAACAATGACATTGGTACAACAACAATAATAATATAACATTGTTACGTATTTTAAGGACATAAACTGCCCCCACATAGCCACTAAGAAGCAGGATCGAACGCATAAGCTGCAATAACTACTCCAGCCACAGATGGCAGCAACTTTAGACAGGTGAGGATGGCGGAGCCATCACGTCACACCGGCCACGCCCACTTCACATAGGCCACGCCCACTTGATAGAAGCCAGCACGGAGTTCAGATTTAGGCCAGAACAAATAGGTAGCCCCGCCGAGAGGACTCGAAGTAGTGCACGATATTATTCTCATACGCGTTAGATACAATTCCCTCCCCTTTGCGTCATAGTTACCATACCGAAATATGCCTACTTTAACTAATAAAGTGAGCTAAAAGCGACCAAGGATTGGACTACTTTCTTCAGAAAAAACGCAACATGGGGAAAAATAAATAATTAAAATAATAAACAAATTAGTCAAAAAAATAAATAAAGAGTAGTTTAGTAAAAATAAAAGTCTTTAAGCAGTCAATGGTGGGAGTGGACTTAATATGTACAGGTAGACTATTCCAGAGTTCGGGGGCAACAAGATAGAAGGCTCCATCACCCTTGGTTTTAAGGTGTGTTTTGGGGATACAGAGAAGATTCTGAGATGAAGACCTAAGTGACCTTGGAGCGCTGTATGGAATTAGTAGGTCACCTATATAACTACACTGTAAAAATACAGTGTAGGTGCAAAACCACTGAGAGCTTTAAAGACATAAAGTACAAATTTAAATTTAACTCAGTGCTCCACAGGTAACCAGTGCAGTTTAGCCAACACAGGAGTTATATGCTCACGTTTCTTAGAGCCACTTAATAATCTAGCTGCTGCATTTTGAACTATCTGAAGTCTATTGAGAGTGGAGTGGGTCAGGCCTGCATATAATGAGTTACAATAATCGAGTCTAGATGTAATGAGTTTTGCGATGGTTCTTTACTGGAAAAGGCTGCCTTTTACCACACTATTTACTTGCTTATTAAAATTCAAAGAAAACCCTGAGATTCTTGACTGTGGCAGTTTGCAGAGAGAGGTCCTAGTGCATTTTTCAAAATAGAAACATCACTTGGAGGGCCAAAAATAATTAGGTCAGTTTTACTTTCGTTCAGTTTAAGAAAGTTTCTTGCCATTCAGCTTTTGATGTCATTAAGACAGTTACAAATATTCTCCAGTGAACAAATGCCATCAGTGTTAACAGGCAGGTAAAACTGAGTGTCATCTGCATAGCAGTGGTACTGAATGTTATACTTATTAAAAATTGACCCAAGGGGTAGCATATATAGAGAGAATAAAAGAGGGCCCAAAGTGGAACCCTGAGGAACACCACACTTTATAGGGGCAGAGGAAGAGGAAAAATTGCCTAAACTAACTGAAATTGATCTATCACTAAGATAAGAGGAGAACCATTGCAAAACAGAACCCTGGAGACCAACTTCATACTCCAAGCGTTTTAATAGGATGTTATGGTCGATGGTGTCAAATGCTGCACTCAGATCAAGAAGCACCAAGAGGGCACAAGAACCACAGTCAACTGCAAAGAGAATGTAATTTTGGACCTTAAGCAAAGCAGATTCCGTACTGTGCAGAGCTCTTAAGCCTGACTGAAAATTTTCACAGATATTGAATGCACTCAAATAGGAAGAAACCTGAGAGAGGACCACCTTATCTAATAACTTTGACAGAAAAGGTTACTTAGAAATAGCCCTATAATTCTTCAGGTCACTGAGCTCAAGGCTAGGTTTCTTCAGCAAAGGTTGCACAATTGCCCGTTTAAAACCTGAGGGGAACACTCCATTGGTTAGTGAGTGATTAATTATGGCCAAGACAAGAGGGCAGATGATGACAAAAACTTCTTTAAAAAGGCGTGCAGGTAAAACATCTAAGTGGCAGGATGTAGATTTCATATGGGAGACCACCTTAGATAGCTGGGAGGAGGATATAGCCTGAAACTGTTCGAGACAGCTAGGTGAAAGTTCTATCACTGATGCCGCTTTCACACCAAAAAGAACCGAGAGCCAGTTCCGGGCTGGTGCTAGGGCCAGTTCCAAACTGGTTCCAGCCTTACCCCAGTTAAGAACCGGTTGGTTTCACACCGGCCAGAGCCAGCCATGGAGCCGGCGTGAGCAACGTCATGACGTCACTGCAAACGTATCGGCTAGTGAGCTTGGACAGAAGCATACGGCCGACATCTTTCTTTATTCTGGGTGGAAATAGTAACATAGTTACGCCATCAAATGCGTTTATGGAAACATTTTTAGCGAGAAATGTGCATTTTACTTTCATAATGTTCGCTCGGTGAATGTGAAGGATGTTTGGTTTGATAGTTATGACGAAGAGGGAACGCTCCGTTCACTTGCATGGACATGGACTCATCTAGCTGCGTTGGCGCGTTGACGCGTTGAACCACCACACAATGCGCGCAGAAGAACCCTCGCGCCAGTTTCAAACACAACAACAACAATTTCGTCTTCGATTCAATCCGTGTATGGTTCGTTCTTTGAATATTCCGATTTAAAACAAAATCAGAAGAAAAAGAACCATACACGGATTCACGTCCATTGTTTACTTCGGTGTTTTAAAAAATGCCGGTCTTCGTTTGTCTTCCTGTTTATGAAGGTACGGATAACTCCGCCCCCTGCCCCCGGAGTAAAAGCGGTTCTAGTTCTAGCCCAGCTCTAAAGTGGGGCCAGAGTTGAACCGGTTTTTAGGGGCCGGAGCCGGTTCTTTGGCGGTGTGAAACCAAAGCCCTGGCCCTAGCTCCGAACTGGCCCGGAACCGGCCCCGATTTTGCGGCGGTGTGAAAGGGGCATGAGGGATCCGAATCCGGAGGTGAGATTTGAAATTTTATTTGGTCAATTTTATCAATGAAAAAGTTGAGGAACTTCTCACAGATTTCTGTTGAAGGGGCAAGAGTAGATGAACTCGCAAGTCTGGACTGCCGGATGTTTCTGAATGCCAATCTCACCGTCGCGGTTGGCCCTGTTGCCATTTCTGGGGTGTGTTTCTCTTGACATGACTACTGTGATTTCAATCCTCAAAATTTGAACAATAAATGCGCTACTTGGCACAATTGCACTGTTTTGCCCAAGATTGTGCCAGAATTTGGCCTCTGCACTTTATTTTATTTTTTTGGGAAAGAATAGGTCAGGAAGCATTTTTTGGCCACACAATCAATATTACTTTGAATTATATACTTACTGAAAAGCAAGCTCTTTGCAGACATCTTGCTGAAGGCCTTTTTGTTGTTCACACCTTTCCAGTTAATTTGGTGGGACACGTCGTCTGTGGATAGCCGGCCAAGAATGTTCCAAGTCACCCTCTTCAAATCCTGGCCTCCAATTGTGGCCAAAGAAGCAATCTAAAAGGCAAATATATATTTTTTCAGCAAGGTAAACAATTCTAAGCTTATGTTGCATTTAAACTGTTCCTGTTGAAAGCATCCTGAAATGTTTTCCTCTGAAGAAAAATATCCTGTTCTCTTGAATTATTTTTTTTCTAAACATGTACTTGGCTCACACTCTCATGGACATGTGCCACCTTTACACACAATGTCATACCAGGTAGACTGTCGCTCACTGACAGAATCTGGGAAAAGGCGGTTCAGGACAGGCTTGTTCAGGGCTGCTTCAATAGAATACTTGCAATAATCATGGACAATCAATATACCTAATAGCATTATAGCATGGACCATTCATATTAAGAAGACTCACTACTCTCTGTCGAGCTGGGTAGTTTGAGGGTTCTTTTAAAAACACCTCAAATGCCTCCACTGCCTCCAGGTGTTCCAGGGGGAGATTAATATTGTCAGGCATCTCAACGTCTGGCCCCGGGGTGCTGTTCATCCTGCAGCTGAGGTAGTTGACCTTTGCCACAAGCTGGTCTTGTTGCTGTTTAATTGTCTCCAGCATGTTCAGGATGTGGACTTCAGCCGCTGATGACAAACATGAAATATAACAAAAATGTAGTGCGTGCAATACATCACGTTTCAGGGCTTATCCTCATTACTCACAATACTGGCATTAGTTATTGATAAAGTTTGAAGAAAATATGTGAGTGTTGTCAGTATTTCTTCCAAAATCATAGGCATAGAATGACCCTCCAGTATTTGTCAGTTATTGCTTATGCCCTGTTTACACCTACCCGATAGTGGGCCCCGATGGCTCAATCAGCAGCTATCGTTATAACATCGGCAAATAGCGTGGTTGCATCGGGAACACCGTTACTCTTCCCGCGAACAGCGTTATACAATGGGAAGAAAAGCTCAATGATCGGGCAACAACAGCAAAGTAGGAGCATGTTTGTTAATTTTGGGTCTATCGCGGTAGAATCGGTTACCAGGTGTTGCAATGGGCTAATCGGCTATAATCGGGAATAGAACGGGAGTATAACGTAAGACATCGCAAGTCGTTCGGGAATTTTCCTGGGGTACATCGGCTATATTCGTTAATCTTCCGCGCTTTATCGTGTTTTATCGTCTTTATATCGGCAACCTCAACACATGAAAGACCCCCGAGAGACACCCGACGTCTCTAGGGAAGCATACGGAATAGCACGTTTAGTACACGAATGCACAAGAATTACACCCGCTATTTATTTTTTACCCAAATTAGACCCGATGTAAGCCAATGTAACCCAATACATACATACAGATTGCAGGCCGAATTATACCGATAGTCTAACGACAAATAACGATTGTGACCAGATTGTGTTAAGGAAGACCCTCGATCTGTCACTTGGGTATAAATAGGGGATGACATTTTGCTTCAGCATATCTCTTTGGTAACCAGATGATGAGGATGGATGTCCTGATGAACCAAAGAAGATTCAGACTAGAACTGATGAACTGGCAACTCCAGCTCAACCACCAATACAATGTTAACAATATGCTCATGGTTATTAGAGTTGCAGAAGAACATAGACGAGTCCAGCAAAGAAGAAGATGTAGAAGAATATGGTGGGTGAGACCCTGGATTGGGAGAAGGCTAAAACTGTGCCAGTACAGTCGTCTCTTGGAACTCCAACTGAGGTTGGAGGATGTTCCAGTGTTCCGGAACTTCCTCAGAATGGAACCTGAGCTGTTTGTTGAGATCCTGAACCATGTGAGGGACAGCATCTGGAGGCAGGACACTTTCTACAGGAGAGCTCTCGACCCAGGCCTTAAGTTAGCCCTGACCCTGAGGTATCTAGCAAGTGAGGACTCCTACCACTCCCTCATGTACTCGTTCAGAGTGCCCGTGTGCACAATAAGTGGGTTTGTGCCGGTAGTATGTGAGGCCATAGTTGCAGCCTACAAGGATGAAGTGATTGCATGCCCTGCGACATCAGCTGAATGGAGACCAATAGCTGAAGAGTTCTCCAGAAGATGGAATTTCCATCACACCCTTAGATTGCCCTAGATTGGAAGCATATCGCCATAAAGTGTCCGAAACATGCAGGGTCGAACTATTATAATTACAAACAGTTCCACTCTATAATTTTGATGGCCCTGGTAGATGCACAGTACAAGTTATTATGGGTATATGTCGGTGCCATGGGTTCTGCAGGAGATGCCAATGTGTCAACCAGTCAGAACTGAGGGCCTGTGAATGACGAAACCATAGGATTTCCACAACCCGATCCACTTCCAGGTGATGATGCAGACATGCCATACTTCCTAGTTGGGGACCTATGCGTTTGCTCTCAGGACTTGGATGATGAAGCCTTACTCCAAGCGACATCTTACTGATCCAGAACGCATCTTTAATTACAGGCTTTCCAGGGCTCGTAGAATTGTGGAGAACGGTTTTGGAATCTTGTAGCATAGATTCCAGTGCTCGTTAACAACCCACCAGCAGGTTCCTAGTACAGTTGAATCCATAGTCCTGACCTGTGTGTGTTTACATAACCTGATCCGGATCAGACATCCCATTGAAGGTCCCCAGTGTGCTGACCAGGAACGTGACGATCAACAGATGGTTGATGGAGCCTGGAGGGATGACGTGAGGCAACTCCTGCCAATCCATGGCCCAAGAAGGGGGAAGGAGTCTGACTAAGCGAAGATCCAGAGGGATTATTTGAAGGCTTACTATTGGCCACCCAGGGGTGGTGTATCATGGCAGATGGACATGATATGAAGTGATCCATGACATGATGTTAAAATGCAGAACATTGTGTGAACTCCTTCGTTCACACAATGTTCATGCAATGTTCTGCATTTGAACACATTGTGTTTGTATATAAACTGTGACCTGATTAGTTTGAGTGCATTTTGTGACATTTGGTGCTTTGTGTCAAATTTGTGTTGAAGTGAATATATGTACCATGAATTGGTTATTATTTTTTAAAGTTCATAGTCATATTCTAGGATTAATCATTATTTAATTTCAGGAATTAATTAATATTGACCCATAAAAAAAACGTATACAACGAAAATTTTAGAAAAATTAACCTGAATATGTTTCAGAATTTTTAATTTCTTATTTATAGATGTATTTCTTTTGAAGGAATTAACACTTTTATAATTAAAGGGATACTTCACCCATTTAGAACCGGCGTTCTATCATTATAAAATCGCTATTGTAATATAAATAAATATATAAATAAATATCAGTCTAAACCAGTCTCCCCTTGGCCTTCTCCCGAAATGACGTCAAATGACGCCAAACGCGTCATTTGACGTGTTTGGCGTCATTCGAAATGACGCCAAACGCGTCATTTCACACCAACATATATACAACATCAATTATCACATTATAATAGAATGATCACATTATAATAACCCTAGTCCTTATACTCCTGCTCCGGGGGGTCACTGGGGGTCTCCAAGTTCGACCTCTCAGATGCCAACTGGGCCATAAAGGACAGGGAGGACAGTCCGGAAATGTTCAGCGTATCCAGCTGACTGGGAGTGCTGGAGGATCTTGGTGCAGTGGTCTCAGGTCATACCAGACTGGCCTCAGGTCCAGAAGGCCCTGGTCCCCCCCAACATAGAATGTACACTAGTACTCCTGGGAGGTGCCAAGCCAGAGTAGTCAGCCCGACGTCTCTCCTGCTGGGCTACAAATCTGGGATCGAGGTTGAACGGATTCTGCATGAGTTGGAACGATGTCTGTGGCATGGGCTGCGTGATGGGCTGCGGCATGGGCTGTGGAACAGGGGTGGTCACCTGGGCTGGCTGGTCAACAAAGTTCATCAGGAGTGCAAAACACTCCTGATAGAAACATGGCTGTAAATGAGACCGGACACGTGTCTCCACCATGGAAGCAATGAACGAGCCAAACATGGAGCTAGTGGGAATGTTCACTGGTTGTTCCAGAACAGACCGGACCTGCCTCTGGAGGGATACGTTGGCATCCTGTTTTTCCTGCAGCTGGGCCACCATGGCAAAAAAACATTAAGTGACATGTAAACAAATCTTCATGGACATGGCATCAGGAGTATATAAATGGAATATAAATGCAATCATATGTTATTTATGTGGAAATACCAATCTTATTACATGTGATACTTACACGATGAGCCAGTCTGGTTGGCTGACGGACGATGTGATCCAGGAGGAATCGAAAGGTGGCCACCAGGTACCTGTCCCTGTCCGTCTTGCGCATGTCAACCTCCGGCCCTGAGACTGTGTGGAGGAGTTTCCCAACCCGAGTCCTGGTTGACTGGTACCACCTAATGAGCTCCTCATAGCTAGCCTGATAGCTATGTCCTCCCACCTCCTCTTCTTCCTCTCCGTGTTCTCAAAATCCCTAGAGCCCTTTGTATAAATCTCTGGGTGGTCCTTCAACCAGTCAGCCAGCAACTGCTGCTGATCATCAGTAAGGTACACCGGCTTTTCACGCCTCCTCTTCATGGTTGGGACATCGGCCTCGTGAGTGGCCACAGGCAGCTCAGACTCAGAGCTAGGTGGTGATGCTGGTGGTGGAGTTGGTGGTTTGGGAGATGCTGCTGGGCTCGGCCCTCTGGGTGATGGGGATGAGGTGGAGGCTTCCCTGGCACCCTTGGCTCTACCCCTCCTGGCCTTACTCTGGGAGATAATCTTCTTCGGTCCCATTCTGGTAGTAGTTATGAACAACGTTGTAATTAGATAATCCAAATAGAATTACGAGATGTGAACTGGTTGGAATTTAGAAAAATTAAATGAATCGGCTTAGAAAATCAGAGGTTTATATAACCATACCGCGGACGCCCGACTGGTCATGCACATCGGGTCTCGGACAAGTCTATTCCGTGGGGGATCGGGTATCTATCGTTTCGCATCGGGTCTCTTCCGCTATATTCGGGTCTACATCGACATGAAACGTGGCTGATGGAGTCATCACCCGATTGTTTACCATTATTCGGCTCACAATCGGGCTGGAATCGAGACTACATCGGGTCTTTTCACCAAAACGTGGTAACATTGGGTCACTTCGGGTGTCTGGCATAAATCGTTATGTTATCGTTATAACATCGGGTATGTGTAAATGCTTCCCCGATAAATTGAACCGATCATACATATTTAGCCCGATGTCACCCGAATCACCCCGACTTCCACATCGGTGGTCCATCGGCCATTATCGGCCATTAGCGGGATGTTGTAAACGGGGCATTACCAGAGCAGGGAATGGACTCAATCATTCTTCCCCCTCACCATGTTGGCCTGATGGCGGGGCTTGAAGAAGGCTCCTCTGTTTGCCGCAGGTTCAGGGTTGATGTCGGGGGTGGAGGGAGATGAGGAGGGACTGCCGTTCCTGGCCCATAGTGAGGAGGATTGCATGCGATGTGCAAGAGGGGGAAAGAATTGTATTAAATCAGTCATGTGTTAATCATGACTGATAATACACATGGGACCGTTCTATTCACTAATATTTCAGAGATCAGTCCTTACCTTGAGTAACTCCCCGCATGATAAATGCAGGGAGTGGATTTTGCAAAGGTTGTTGTGGTCCTGCCCCATGGTGAGGTGCTAAGGGACAGAAATTGTTATCAAATTATTGTGATCTGTTAACCATGGTAGACTGTCAGCTAGAGGGCCAAACAATGGCAAACAAAAAAACTCTGGTCATGCTCTGATTGTGGATTCATTTGTATGTTGCAATATTTTGGAATGCACTATCTATTTAAATCCCATGAATGGATTGACGATGTATTTCAATACAATTTGATATTGATGAATGATAAATATTGCATGAATGCAGATGTTTTTAATTGACAAAATATGTGGCTGTCATTTTGATATTTTGAAAGTTCAATTTTGGTATGCAGAAAATCTAAGATGGTAATGCAGATGCAATCTGTTGATTTGAAACAGAGTGACCATTGCTGTGTTAATATAGATGGGGCCACTGTATTCAATATTATTTCGGAGATCAGTCTTTACCTAGACAGTTTTCTTCAAGTCGAGGAGAGACTCTGCTGCTGCTGCCTGGCATTCGGCGAGATGTTAGAGCTGGAGGAATGGATACAAGGTGGGGTGATTATCTTTAGCACTAAAAATGTTAACCATATCTTAATATCAAAGTTATGATTTTGTTATTTTTGATGGCAAGAGATTATCCCTTACTCTGCCAGTGCAATTGACCACCATCTTCACTCTCATCAAAGTCCCCAGAGTAATGGCTGTTAAAGGTCCCATGACATGCTATTTTATGTATTCTTTAATATAGGTATTGGTGGGCAACTAACACAGTATTCAAAGACGTTCCCGAAATTCAGCCGTGGTGCAGAGTTACAGCCACTCCGAGCCAGTCGCACATTGAGCTTCCCCCAAATGCGCTGTTTTGGTGTCTGTAGCTATAATGCAAATGAGGAGGAGCGAGGCGGGTCAAGGAGGAGGGTGGGGGTGTGGCCCTGAGCAGCTTGCAGCCACGGTACCATGCGCTCTGTTTAGAGTGGATGTATCGCAATGGCGAGGCGCACACAGCCATTAGCCGTGTTCTGTAAATATTGTAGAACACACGGGAGTCCTGGAGCTCTATATCTAAATATTATCATATAGCCTACATAGATATCTATATCATATAATATATATTATCACGGCCAAAAGCTGTGTGAGCCGATATTATGAATCTCAAACGACCGAGTTTGATTCTCCGACGTTCCTGCTTCTTCAATGTCCACATCAATGTGAAGTAGACTGAACCGCGACAAGGAGGAGAAAGGGATTGTTGCCGGGCAGCGCTTAGGCACCTCCCTCAACGGGGCTCAAGCGGGAGACATTCGCCGCCAACAATCCCTTTCTCCTCCATGTCGTGGTTCATGTTCTTGAGGGAGTCAAAGCCAAAGTTCCTTCCCCCCAATTCATTCTCAACCTTGGCTGAGATAACCCCCACTACGAGTCTCGTTGTAGAAATACCAGAGACGGGAGTCCGACGTGTTATGCGCCATAACACCAAAAGCAGAACGGTTATCCAAATAACAAGGAAGTGTACAACACTTGCGTTACAGTCCTGGAGCTCTATATCTAAATAATATCATATAATACATAGATATCTATATCATATAATACATATTATCACGGCCAAAAGCTGTGTGCGCCTCCAGAAGATATTATGAATCACAAACGACTTTGTCGGGTACTGCGACGTCTCTGGTTCTTCCACTTTCACATCAACCTGAAGTAGACTGAACCGCGCGCTGCCTGCTGCCCGCTGCCGGGCGATGGTGCCTCACGGCAACCGGCGGCAAGTCGCAGTTCATGTACTTCAGCGAGTCAAAGCCAAAGTTCCTTTCCTTCAATTCCTTCTCAACCATGGCTCAGATAACCCCTACGACAGTCTCGTTGTGGAAATACAAGAGACGTCAAAGAACCGACAAGAAACACTTACGTTAAAGTGTGTGTATTCACACACACACATGTGGCGCACGGTCATGTCTCATTGGCGGGCCAACGTCTCTGGGCGGGCCAGGCAGAGTAAGGGGAGGAGCTTAGATGCTTTATGACGTCCTAAATAAAGACATTCCAAATCAGCGCGCTTGCGCCTCCGTTTTTTCAAAGGCGAGCAGAACAGCTAGTGCTCGTTTTACACCAAACGCAAGTTTTAGCCACTGGGGGACCATAGGCAGGCTAGGGGAACTCATAATTATGTTAGAAAACCTCATAAAGTGAGATTTTCATGTCATGGGACCTTAAAGTAACCATATTATATTATTATTAGGGTTACTGCAATCCCAAAATTGCCAAATATACATACAGTATAGCACAAACATCTCTGGTCTATTTTTGAATGCTAAGGGAAATATCCTTCCTATCACTACAAAAACATAAACAAGACAGAACACACTTACACTGGCCTCCTTTGTCTTTTAAATGGCGGCCCACACTCCTGCTCTGCCTCAGACTGTAGATCAGAGGCGTTGCAGCCCGTCTGATATTGCTCCATAAGCCTACAGGCATCTTTGTAGTTGTCTAAATTGAATATGTTAAAATGATCATATGGTTGAAATTAGCTGTAATATTATTACTAGAGATACGTAAACTAGGCACAAAAAGTAAGGAAACTTGTGTTTGGTTGATTTTTTCATTGCTGTAACAATGCTTTTTAGCAAGAAAACTTACACCGTTGGAAAGCCTGAAACCTCCCCTTTTAAATGATACCACATTTGTAAGGAACATGCATTTGTGGTATGAGCAGCAGAGCTGAGTGTGTAGATTGCACCCAAGAAAAATGTGCCAGACAGCATTCTGCCATTGACTCTTAGTTTGAGATTTTGGTATTCCCAGGCGATGCCAATCAAGGACAATGGTAGAGCGCTGAGAGTCAGAGTCAGAGAGTCAATGGCAGAGTGCTGTTAGGTACATTATTCTTGGGCGGAACCTACATACTCAGCACCGCTGCTCATACCACAAATTAATGGAACATTTTAAACAATGCAAGGCAAAGACAATTTTCATAACATAGACAGAATTGGTTATTCCAAGCAGAAGGAGAAGAAACCATGAAATCTTCTTTAAACTAGAGTTCTATAAATTGGCATACCACAAGTTTTGATGATCATCATGTCATATTTTGGCCAGTTTGACTCATTTGTCTCACTGTTGGCAGCTGCCCTTTTGGCACGTTCTGTGTTTTTATATTTTGGCCAGTACACCATCCCGTCATCACAGCAATTATCCGGGACAACAGCAATGTCCCTGTTGGCAAATTCTATGAGATGAAAACTCATCCTTAATGTAGAAAGAAAGAAAAGTTATTTGTCATGCAAAAAAAATAAGTGTGTGTGTGGGGACGATTTTGTTTCATAATCTCACAAAAACATCATTGCCAATAATAATGTGTACAACGTACAGTTCATGGTATGGAGAAAGTTGGCACATGTATCAATTCAGCATAACATCCCCTGGCTTTTTTATGTATAATGTTTTGTATTTTATGTCATCTCATATTTTGAAAGCATTAAATTATGGATGTAGTGTATACCTGGAAAAATACCACCTTTTCTGAAATACTTACAACAAATTTTCATCCAGAGTAATGAGGTAATGGAAGTCATAGTCAGAAGTCAGTAGTCAACCATATTATTAGAGTTTTTAACTTGAACCGATTGTTTGAACTGATTGATTGAAATTATTGTTTTTTTTATTCATTATTTATTTAGTGGAGGAGAGGTATGGCCACAAAACCATCCCTGTACGGCAAGGCTACACATTTCTTTCGCAGCGCTGACACCTCAACCGACTTCAGCTCATCAGATGCATGATTTACAACGAGTTGAAGCGGTAGGTATAAAATGGCGACTGCTGGGAAAATTCAGTGTAGACAATGAACACACCATTATCATTTTGGATGATGTTTTTGACAAGGCAGACTTTCTCCCCCACCAGAAATATATTGTCCCCTGTTGATAATTTTACTGTCCATCGTTCGGATCTCATTTCCCCCATCCCAACAACAATGCTCCCTTTTTAGAGTGATGTCTGCATCAACATCCAATTTCATAGCTTGAACCTCTGAAAGGCGCCGAACAAGCTGGGCTAACGGGAACTCCGGTTTTCTTTTGAGTTTTTTTATTTTCCCGAGGTAGTTCTCATACGGGAATGCTGAAAAAGTATCCAAGCAGCCATGCCGATTCACCTCGTCTGCTAGGTGGACCAAACAGTGAACATTGTAAAAGATTTTGTCTGTCCCATACAGCTCACCAAAATGAGCAACAAAAGATTTCAGCAATTGGCCAGCATAGTCTACAAGGCTGTTATGTTGAGGGCTTACCAAGATCGATATGGCAGTTGACAGGAGCAGGAAATTAGAATACATATTCCGGTCCAAGAATCCCGCCAGCACCACAGGGCCAGTTTAGTGTAAAAACTGCCGGAATTCGGTTGCCTTCCACCGGTCTAACTCTCTTAAGTGACCGTGGTCTCCTGGCAAACTCAACTGGAACATTCGGCCTGACAGACTGGAGTTTAAGTGACATCCTGTCAACTATCAATGCAGGCATTCTCACAGTTAAAGGACCCCGGAGCCAGAACTGGAGCATTTTTTTAACAACGCCCAAACACACTAAATGCATGTCATCTAATGGAAACTGTGTTACCATGCCTATCTTGATACTCTGAAATGGATGAGGCCCCTCATGGTGGCGAAGTTCATCAAGCTTTAAGTTGAATGACATGTCCGTTCTAAGGAGGTGCTATGGTCCAGGGAACGACGTGCAGTGATTCTGGTACTTCCCCGGGTGTTGGCACTTGGCACCCATGGTCAGCATTATGGGCCTTTGTTTTTTTCACAAAGGCCCGTGCAGGGGTGTCACACACTACTGTGTGAAGCTCAATTGTGAGGTTCTTATCACCAAAGCAAAACCCAGCTTGAGCTCCTGTAATTCAGTCGCAAAATCAGATAAGAACTCTGCGGCCGAACTTGGTTTTTTAGGTCCACAGTACACCCCAGTCACCGTAGGTGATTGGGGCGCACGATTGCTAGTTATTGGGATGGTAACTAGCAATCCAAGGATGGGCCACAGCTATAAAGTGGAACTTTTAAATAAAGGCAGACCATCTACATTAATCTGCAGGCCCAATGTCATTCCCTCAGTATTTTGACGTGTTTATTTAAATGTCCCTTAAGGAGGAAAGGATCCCAAAGTGATGGTAGTTCCCCCCAGCCTTCTCTTGAATATCATAGTGGACTTTTGTTTTGAGAAGGGTCCTACCATCCTTGGGCAGATTGGGATGGGTTATGTTGAGAATGCTCAACAGCGCAGTCAGGGCAAACATTGAAATGCCAAATCTAACTGCCCAGTTGGCAATGTTATCGGAAAGGGATGGGGATGGGACATCAGGTTCAGAATCTGGACATGTTGTCCCATCCCCATCACAATACACATCAAAATCCATGTCCTAAAATCTTCAAATGAACCAAATGCATCTGCAGCTGAAGAGGGTGATGTAATATGAATTGTTTATAGTATATATATATATATATATATGTATATATATATATATATATATATATATATATATATATATATATAATTGTTTGCAATTATAATTATATATATAATTGTTTACAATATTTGTATGTGATTATATTGACTATTTGTAAATATATGTGGGTATATATGTGTAGATATATATATATATATATACACCCAATTATTCTGTATTCATATTTATATGCATTATTATAGCTTGTATTATACTGACACGTTGGTGACATCTATCCAAGCTAAATTGATCTATTAAGGGGTAGGACTAGATACGTTTTTTTTACTTCCTCCTACCCCCTTTCGAGCATGTAAAAAGTTATTTTTACATGCTCGGCCCGGACCAACCCTCGGGCTGGTCCGGGCCGAGGCTTACGGGGCGGGATGCCACAATATATATATATATATATATATATATATATATATATATATATATCTCTATCAGATATTATACTACTCTATCTGTTTTCGCGAATGGTCTGACTTTTGACTCTGTACTGCCGCCTCGATTTCCGGTGGCATTGCTCCGGTTCTCCCGGAGCACTCCGGATTCGTAAGCTCAGAGGCGACGGACCCATTTACGGACGAAACGACTCCGGGACCGGACGAAACTGTCCGTATCCGTATTTACCGTAGGGGTTGAATGGGCCTTTAGACGCGGCAGACGCACGTAATTACGCACATAAACGCAGTAACGCGCCCAACGCACCAACGCCCGGAGTTCAAAAAGTTGAACTTCCAACGCTCCAACGCGTGACGCTTAATGGTGCGGCTGTCACACTAAATTTGTACCGGGGGCAAAATTTGTACCGGGCGCGTCATCAATACGTAATCCAGTCCAAACCTGCCCGGCAACAGATGATCGCGTCGTCCGTTGCCGGGCAACGGACGATCGCGTCGAATGACGTGAAAGGTTCACGAACATTCGCGAACCTTCAAGCTCGTTCATTCGCCATTTTTCATTGACCGTAACAAGACCGATAACGTTGACCGTGACCAGACAGATAACACTTACACTTACAAATTACATTTATTAGCGTTGCTAACTTTATATTTGTATTGTATTCAATTGTTTAATCGTATTTAGCTCGTAAACTGAGTGTTTAACGTGTAGTAAACTGCGTGTTTAACGTTCTCATAGTCTAGCTAGCTAGCTTGTGTTCATTTAATTTAGATAGATAGATAGATTTTAGGTGTATAGGTTTTTCTTGTTGATTGAAAATGGTGTCATTTAATTGTATTTTCTTGTATCTGTCGTCTCAGACGTATGAAGCAGGTCGCACTCTCACGGAGAAACGGCAGATCTGGAGGGATGCAAAAAAATTCACTCTTAAAGGTATTATGTAATTAAATAAATATAATTTTATGCAGTCCATCATTATTCATCTTCTATTTCACAAATTAGTAGGCCCTGCAAAGAAAACTGAATTAAGTTATGTGCAATCTACAGCTGATGCAGTGCTGATGTATGTTCTCTCCCTCTTTCTAGGGAATTGTTTGTACTACCTTGGGGAGAATGGCCTTTCAATGAGGAGGGTGATCCTCACTGAGAAGGAGAAGGATGAGGTGCTGACGGAAGTCCATGCTGGCCACTTTGCAGTCAAGAGGATGACGGACAAGATCAACCAACGCTTCTACTGGAAGGGAATTACCAGAGATGTTCAGGAATGGGCAAGTGATCAATTTGTTCAAGTTGTGTTTGATCCAGATCAGCTCTAATATTTCCTGTGATACGCTGAGGCACATGAGATTTAACACTAGGAACGCCGGGCCATTTTTACTTACTACTAGCGCCACAAGAGGGGTCAAATGACCCCTATGTCCTTTGAATGAGAGAATAATTTATAGTGATTGCCTTATATAAGTAATTGTTAATTCAAACTACTGTGACACGCAAAGAACATCACCTCTACTCTAGAGCATATTATTAAATCTGTTGTGTTTAATCTCATTGTGTTGTAAAGGTGAGAACCTGTATGTCATGCCAGAGGTTTGAGCATGTGAAAACGGAGGCACCAGAGTTGAAGCCCATCAAACCGAAGTCACCATGGCATATGATTGGTGAGATATCTTGCTTTTGGGTTCTGTGAAATGGCTACAACCTCTCAAAGTCATAATTTAATTTGTATTATTTTCTTAATGTACTGTATTGCCATTTCTACCTCTCTAACGTCATGGCCTGTGGGTATGTGTTTATTTCTGTCCCTACTCTAGGTGTTGACCTAATTGGACCATTCAAAGCCTCTAAGAATGGGAACCGCTTCTGTCTGACAGCAACTGATTTCTTCACCAAGTGGGTGGAGGCCAGGCCCATCATGGACAAGAGTGCAATTGCCACATCACAGGTGTGTAAATCATAGCAACATTTGCAGCGTAGTCACATATTGTGAATGCAGAATGCTGTTACAACTGACAGAAAAGTTTGGCGGGGGGATGGAGAATGATTTCAGCTTCTTTTGATGTTCCACAGGCTATGATGGACATTTTCTACACCCATGGGGCTCCTGAGGTCATCTTGACCGACCAGGGTCGTGAATTCTGGAACAAGGTGGAGTATTTACACATATAGATGTGTCATTTAACAGTGATTGATCAACACTGGCAAACAAGAAACCTAATAACTGTTGAATTCCTTAATTCAGGTAAACAAGTCCCTGTTTGAGGAGTTTGGTGTCAAGCACCGAATCACATCTGCATACCATCCTCAGGTATAGTGTATATTATGTATGGGATAATGTACAGTGAGACGGACATTATTGAGAAATTAACACCAACAGGGTGATGCAGGACCCCGACTGGAATATGATCAGAACGGTGTCCATAGCAAAAGTCATATTGTTCATAGCAGCGGTCTGCTATACAGAAATAACAGACCGTAGAATGCCCTAATTGACCAATCAGAATCGTATATTCAACAAAGCTTTGTAATAAAGAAATATAACTGACATAAAAGAAAGATCGATAAGCTTCTAAATAATGTTACTATTAACTTATACATATTTGTATTCCCCTTGGTGTTTTTACAGACCAACGGACTGGATGAGAGGACCAATCAAACATTGAAGCGGTCCATTGGCAAGAACCTTGATGGACAACAGGAGAGGTGGGAAGACAAATTAAAAGAAATTGTTTTTTCAAATAACTGTTGTGTCCAAGCCTCTTACAGGTATTCGCCCTATCGTCTGATGTATGGACGGGAGCCACGTCTGTTTTCAGAGGTGTGTAGTGGTGGACTTTTTCATATTACCATATTAACAATTTCTAAATCAAATTTTTTACTCTTCGGGGAGGAAGTTACACTTTGTATGGTATAAGGAGACGACTTAACAGTGGGGAATCAACATGAAAAGTATATATGTCAAAATAATAATTTCTATGAGGCTGAACGTACTTTTATTGCTTGTCCTTTGCCTTTCCTATGTTACTTAAGACCACTGGAGATCTTCCAGATGATGTGGCCATTGCTTCTCCAGATAACGAGGACATCGAGAAGTACGTCCAGGCAAGGGCTGAGAGCGATGGAAAGGTCCATGACAAGGCAAGTGTTTTATAAATGGGAAGCAAATCATTATTTATATTATTATCATTATGTATTTATTTTTTCTTTATATTTGAGGACATCTCTAGTAGTTAAGCTAGTTGCCTTGCACAGAAAGGCAATTGTGAGGGCAGAATATTCATATATCGATTAACTATCCTGCATCAGGTGATTGCCAACATAGAGAAGGCCCAGGAGAGACAGAAAGAGGCATACAAGAGGAGGACCAAGAGGGGGACCAAGCGCTTCAGGATCACACCAGGCATGGAGGTCCTGAAGAAGAATGAGAGGAAGCGTGGAAGGCATGGTCAAACCATGGACCCAGATTGGCCAACTGTGTTCAGGTAAATGGTTAAGATACCCAAAAATGGTTAAGACATCAAAGACATCACGTTTCGAGGACCCCCTCGAAAACAAGATGCTTCATCTCAAGGGGCTTATCTTGCCAATAAATAAATACAATTAATGGTTATATATATATATATATATATATATATAAATATATACAGGGTGCGATTTGTGAAAAAACCAGAGGGGGGGATAATTTTGAGAAACATTTTATTCAGGAAAAATAACCACACAACAGTGTGAAAACTTATGAAAACAGTTGATCTTGTGACTTTGTGTATCTAAACCTTACACTTAGGCTTCATAACGTAGGCGGTAGGCCTATTTTGAACGTGAACTTAACCACTGCATTTGCAAAAATATTTTCTCATAGCTAATATTGTTTTTAAATGTGCCAAATAAAAAAATATATATTTTTTTCCCCGATATCAGTTCAACAGAAAATATGAAGTACCACAATGTGCTGTC
This sequence comes from Gadus morhua, assembly GCF_902167405.1. Taxonomy (NCBI): domain Eukaryota; kingdom Metazoa; phylum Chordata; class Actinopteri; order Gadiformes; family Gadidae; genus Gadus; species Gadus morhua. Next base: position 7,025,407 of record NC_044048.1, on the reverse strand, counting down.
AAGACGTTTTTTTTTTTTTATGGGTTAATCGGGTAGACTATAGGTCAGACTACGAAAACAGTCCGCTCTGATGACGCACTTCAGCCTCTTTTTTTTGCTTTCCTGTTGGCGGATCGATAGCAGCGTGGTGGCAAGGGGAAATTACGTATTTCTGGATATCTAAAACGTAATGCCCAACACTCAAATGACGTTTGAGATATCTTTAACTTTCATTCTGCCTAGGCGAAACTGAATTACAGATATCTGCAAATGTCATTTAAGATGTGTGACGAGTTGAATGTCGTTTTCCGTGAAGTCATTGCAGATATCTGTAATTCAGTTTCGCCTAGTCAAAACTGAATTACAGATATCTCTAACTATCGTTTCGACTAGTCAAAACTACGTCACAGATATCTCTAACTGTCGTTTCGACTAGTCACAACTACGTAACAGATATCTTGAATGAAGTTGTTGATATCTACAATGTAAATTCCGGATAGTCAAACTTAGTTAATAAATGTCAATTCGGCTTGCCATAGTGGTGACCCTGCTTCAACCACATCTCTGCAAATCTGCGGGCCGGGAAGGCTGGATAGCTCTCCCAGAGAGCTGTCACTGACGTGCAGGCTGAGGACAGCCAGCGCACATCAAACACCCAATCCTACGAGCCTGGATGCCCAAATCAAAAGCCGCAGACTCAAGCTCTTTCAAATATGAAGATATGCTGCTCTGTATTCTTTTCATTTTTCGTCCATTTGGTTTAAACTTTTGTTTCGGCGGGGACAGGAAGTGGACTTTTGAAACCATAGAAACGCAAGTAAATCCGGTTGGTTTTCAAAATAAAACTGCTTTCTGCGAGCGCGACGCCTCTGACTCGCTCCCGGTAGATCAAAATCACAGCACAATCAAAATGAAGACGGACCCTGTGTATTTTGGTTGTTAATTATTACGATGTAATGGTGAAAATACTTTGGGTGGGGGGGATAATTTTTATCCCCACCGAGGATAAAAATAATTCAGCAGAGGGTAGGACGTGTAAACCAGAGGGGGGGATAATCCCCACCATCCCCACCGGCAAATCGCACCCTGTATATATATACCAAAACCCATCTAGCTCTCACATTGATGTTTGATATTTTCAGGGTTACTGAGGTTACGGACAATAACTTTGTGCAGCTGGAGACCTTGGATGGAAAGCCTTTGAAGACCAGGACACCCTAAGCTTCAGTGAAGCCTGTGCGAAGTAGAAGAAGAAGTATGTTAATTGAATTATTAAAATCTAGACTATACTGAGAAGTGATTATGCAGCTTTTTGATAAGGTGCTTCTTTCCCCTTTAGGATCCCAGGCTGCCTGTCCCACCAAGGAGACTGTGTCCGATCTATCCGAGCCAGCAGATTCAGAGTTGGAGGAGGACCTACTAGAGGTAAATATTACAGTTAGTCTTAATTTCACTTAATAAATACTTTGGTTGCTCTATTACATGCTCACATTGTTGCTAAATGAGTGAGATGTTTGTTTTTTTGGTTTCAGGACTTGGATGTTGTCATCACTAGTGTCCAGCCAGGCCGGGCTTATCTAGCTTCACTGAGCAATAGGGTGGAGGGCTTCAGGGCCATGCTCAGCAACCCAAGTACTTGGTTGGATGACCGTGCTATGGACCATGCTCAGGCCCTGCTTAAGGCTAAGTACCCCAACGTCAACGGGCTCTACGCTACCACCTCCCTAGCCTTGCTGTCCACTTTGCCCGAGCCAGCCCAAGGGTTTGTACAGATACTCAATGTTTCTGCAAATCACTGGGTTACGGTAAGTGACATTGGCTGCCAGGGAGGTTCAGTAAACATTTTTGACTCCCTAGGACACACCAGGACAGAGGTCTTTATTGAACAGGTCACAGGTCTGCTTGCTTTTCCAGGGAAGAGTGTCCGACTGCAGTGGCCTGACATACAGCAGCAGGCAGGTGGCTCAGATTGTGGACTGTTTGCTATTGCCAACAGTTTTGCTCTCTGCAGCGGTGAGGGTCCCAGCACAGTCCAATACCATCAAGGACAAATGCGCAGTCACCTCTTTTCCTGTTTTCAGGCTGGAGAAGTGCAACTGTTCCCTAGAGCCATGAGGTCCCCCACTGCCGAGCGATTCGCCATTGATGTGGATGTGCACTGCCTCTGCAGACGGACCATCAGGCAAGGAAAAGCACCTCTGGTCCCATGCAGGAGGTGTGATAGGCCCTTTCACCAGTCCTGTCTTTTCCATGTGCAGAATATTTATGAATACATTTGTCCAAATTGTCAAATCATATTCTAACTATTCTGCTCAGTTTTTTTCCTTAGTAGGACTGGTAGGTATGAGTCCCTTTGCTGGAGAGTTATTTGGTTCTTGTTAATATTCAGATTTTCCTTAATAGTTCTACTGTTAATATTGCGGTTCGTTTGTTATGGATATTGTATATATTTAATGCATCTTCTAAACAGTATAATATAGCCTGATAAATTATTAAGTTCTGAAATAAAATATGTTTAATGCTTTCGTTATTTTTGGTACAGCACTTTGGTCAACAGTTGTTGTTTTTAAATCTGTTCTATAAATAGATTTGAGTTTAGTTGAGTGAGCCTTAAAAAAAAAACAAAAAAAAAAAACCCCTCTCTAAGGTCTGTACCTTGACGTCGGTGAGTGGGCTTACTACTAAAACAGACCATTTTCCATGCCATTTCTGTTTTTCATTGTGGATTTGTTTCCTTCTTTGTCTATCCTTATCTCAAAGACATCTTTGCAGGAAGAGTTTACCATGCAGAGGCCAAAGAACACCAGGGACGTCAAGAATCAGCATCTTCTGGAAGTGTGGTGCATCAACCTGAACCTGGAACAAGCTAGACCTGTCACTCAGCGCTTATAAATGACATGCTAAACTGCATTATCACCTTTTTCATTTTATATTGAAGCATGAACATTACATATAAGATTGTTTTCAATGTTAGTTGTTTATCTGGGGCAAATAATTAAATGTTATTCATATGTGGCCTGGTGTTAGATTAATTGAAATGAGACTGAGATTGAAAGGGTTAAGTGATGCTATGTGTAAGGTAGTGTCAGTATGTTGTGTTAGTGCAGTGGACAACAGTGTTAATATTCGACATAGAGAAGATGGACAGGTTCAGAAAATGATTTATGCCCCAGTCTTGATTGATTTTAACTCCTCCTGAGATGAGATAACAACTAGCCTCATTACAAAGATGTCCTATTCTTAGATCATCAAATATCTGCCACTTTGTTAAATAAATATACTTCCCGATACTGTGCTTGTTTTTTTTTCATTTTCAACTTTACCCTACTCAAATGAATGGTAAGGTTTAGTCCAAAATCCCCTATATCAAGGATATTATTTTAAGTTATCTACTTTTCTATACATATATTATAAACGTATTTATTTATATTATCAATGTATTTCTCTAAACACTAATAGCTAAATGTTATGGGGATAACGTGAATAATAATAAAAATAGGCCTACATTTACCAGTTAGTAAATGCCCACTCAGTTTACAAGATAAATTCGATTAAACAATTAAGTAGTACAAACAAGTGCTATCTAGCGATCCGTTTTCTGTATTATGTTATTTCGTCTTTGGCAACATGAGCGCGAATGCTTTTTGAAACCCACTTTAAACACTCAGTTTACTAGCTAAATTTGATTAAACAATTGAATACAATACAAACATAAAGTTAAAACAAGCGTTATCTAGCGATCCGTTAACTGTATTATGTTATTTCGTCTTTGGCAACATGAGCGCGAATGCTTTTTGAAACCCACTTTAAACACTCAGTTTACTCGCTAAATTTGATTAAACAATTGAATTAAATTCAAATATAAAGTTAAAACAAGCGTTATCTAGCGATCCGTTAACTGTATTATGTTATTTTGTCTTTGGCAACATGAGCGCGAATGTTTTTTGAAACCTTCCCGGCAACGGACGACGCGATCATCTGTTGCAGGGCAGGTTTGTAATGGATTACGTAATGATGACGCGCCCGGTACAAATTTTGCCCCCGGTACAAATTTAGTGTGACACGGCCACACCAACCGCGTTAACGCGCCTAACCTGACGCTTGACCAGTGTGTGGTGGTTCAACGCTTCCAACGCGTCAACGCGCCAACGCAGCTAGATGAGTCCATGTCCATGCAAGTGAACGGAGCGTTCCCTCTTCGTCATAACTATCAAACCAAACATCCTTCACATTCACTGAGCGAACATTATGAAAGTAAAATGCACATTTCTCGCTAAAAATGTTTCCATAAACGCATTTAATGGCGTAACTATGTAACTATTTCCACCCAGAATAAAGAAAAATGTCGGCCGTGGCTGCGCTGGAGTCCGAGGTAGGAAACCCAAACGCCGCCGTGTTTGGGTGATAGAGTTTAGATCGGGTTAGATTAAATAATCTCGGATATAAATAACAATAATCGGGTTAAATAACTTCACATGGTGTGTCTGGTGTGTTTCCAGCATTCGTAGTGTTGATCAGCAGATATATAGTCCGCCAAGACGTTGAGGTTGCTTAGCAACCAGAGACTCTGTCCATGCAAGTGAACGGAGCGTTCCCTCTTCGTCATAACTATCAAACCAAACATCCTTCACATTCACCGAGCGAACATTATGAAAGTAAAATGCACATTTCTCGCTAGAAATGTTTCCATAAACGCATTTAATGGCGTAACTACGTTACTATTTCCACCCAGAATAAAGAAAGATGTCGCCGTATGCTTCTGTGCAAGCTCACTACTCTCTGCCAGTGACGTCGGGTCAAGCTCCACGCTGATTGGCCACCGCGGCTAAGCGTCACGCGTTGGAGCGTTGAAAGTTCAATTTTCTGAACTCCGGGCGTTGGTGCGTTGGGCGCGTTACTGCGTTTACGTGCGTAATTACGTGCAACTGCCGCGCCTAACGCCCCCAACGCAACGCTTCAACGCTTCAACGCGTGTACCGCGCCTAGACCAATGGTTCCCTATGCAAAAATGACGATTTTCAACGCCCCTAACGCGAGCAACGCGGTTGGTGTGGCCGTACCATAATGGTGCGGCCACACCAACCGCGTTACTCGCGTTGGACAACGCGAGTAACGCGCCTAACCTGACGCTTGACCAGTGTGTGGTGGTTCAACGCTTCCAACGCGTCAACGCGCCAACGCAGCTAGATGAGTCCATGTCCATGCAAGTGAACGGAGCGTTCCCTCTTCGTCATAACTATCAAACCAAACATCCTTCACATTCACTGAGCGAACATTATGAAAGTAAAATGCACATTTCTCGCTAAAAATGTTTCCATAAACGCATTTAATGGCATAACTATGTAACTATTTCCACCCAGAATGTCGGCCGTGGCTGCGCTGGAGTCCGAGGTAGGAAACCCAAACGCCGCCGTGTTTGGGTGATAGAGTTTAGATCAGGTTAGATTAAATAATCTCGGATATAAATAACAATAATCGGGTTAAATAACTTCACATGGTGTGTCTGGTGTGTTTCCAGCATTCGCAGTGTTGATCAGCAGAGAAGCAGTCCGCCAAGACGTTGAGGTTGCTTAGCAACCAGAGACTCTGTCCATGCAAGTGAACGGAGCGTTCCCTCTTCGTCATAACTATCAAACCAAACATCCTTCACATTCACCGAGCGAACATTATGAAAGTAAAATGCACATTTCTCGCTAGAAATGTTTCCATAAACGCATTTAATGGCGTAACTATGTTACTATTTCCACCCAGAAAAAAGAAAGATGTCGGCCGTATGCTTCTGTGCAAGCTCACTACTCTCTGCCAGTGACGTCGGGTCAAGCTCCACGCTGATTGGCTTCCGCGGCTAAGCGTCACGCGTTGGAGCGTTGAAAGTTCAATTTTCTGAACTCCGGGCGTTGATGCGTTGGGCGCGTTACTGCGTTTACGTGCGTAATTACGTGCAACTGCCGCGCCTAACGCCCCCAAATCAACGCTTCAACGCTTCAACGCGTGTACCGCGCCTAAACCAATGGTTCCCTATGCAAAAATGCCGATTTTCAACGCCCCTAACGCGAGCAACGCGGTTGGTGTGGCCGTACCATAAGGCCTATTTAGGGTCGTTTTAGACGCAGAGACGTAAGCACGTAATTTACACAAGGGACTTGTTTTAGACAAGTTTTGATTTACGGTTCCCGTAAGGTTCCTTAAGGATTGCGCGTGTTGCAAGGGGATTCTCCTCCAGAACAGTAGGGGGAGCAACGAACGAATCTGTGGGCGTGGAAGTGGAAATCGCTGGCTTGTTTATATTTACAATCATAGCCACGGAAACGTATTCTCAGCAGGGGGTGCTGGAAAAAAAAACTCAGCCTGGACTAGACTCACAACTCGCTACATTGATAAAAAAGATATATAGCAGCGCAGCTCAATTACACCAGTGCATGCGCGCACAGTCGAAAATCGATCGTTGTGTTCACACCATGGTTCACATCCAGCTGCTCACAGAACAAGTTTAGCGCGCCACCGCTCCCCTCACACTTTTTCATATAACTTTTTTTCAGCACTAGGTCATATGAGCATTAAATAAATCTCAAAATGCCTTGGACAGCAGCGACTATGACCCGCTTTGCCACGGGCCGAAACAGTGCGGAGCGACCACAGCGGGGCAGAGGAGTGTCAGGAATAGTCTTTTGTGTACACATCAGTACGGCCTATTTGCACTACTGTTTAGTGGCAATGCAGTGTTTTATTCTATGCCTTTTAATTTTCGTATATTATTTCAATGAATACAATTTATTTATTTATAAAAACAAGATCTGGTCTTCAAATCTTTTTTCCAAACATAGGTCGCGTTTGTGTTTATATTCGGACCAATACGGTACAGCGGGCGCTCAAATGACGTTAAGCATTTCCTGGTGCATAATGTGACGCTCCAGAACCTAAAATCCCGTTTCTCCCCGTTGACACAACACATAACCGGCGTTTTCAGAAATCTCCACTTTGGCCGGAGTTTTTAGAAATAATCGTTTTCTGTGATAAGACAGGGCCTCAGACAGGGGGTGCGGCAGCACCCCCAGCACCCCTACTTCCCGCGGTACTGTTTATAATTATCATAATTCGTTCTTGTGTTTTCTTCTTCTCCTTCTTCAAAATTCTTCATTCGCTTCTGTCACGGCCTTTTAAAAATGGCGCTATTATGCTGAAAAAAACGGAAATGTGAGACTCCTGAAAGGATGTGGTTAGCTGGCCAATCACAGTCTTTGCGAGCTGCGTAGGGCCGTAGTGTTTTAGTCGCATAGTCAGGAATTTGGGCCGACGCACTTAAGCACGTAAGGGGGGATATTTTACCGCGCAAGGGGGGGTTATGTACGTCTAAAACAGAGCATATATCGGCCTTTAGCCGCGATAGCCAATCAGCGCTTAAAGGTTGGGTAGGTGATTTGCGAAACGCCAGCAGATTTTGAAAATACACAACTCAAATGGTCCTACCCCCTCTCCTTCAACGCTGACTCTGACTTCACCCATTCCAAGTACCTGGACGCGCAATCATGCACGAGCGCGAACAGAGATGCGCGAGAGCGAGCCAGGCTAGCGTAGGTTTTCGTTTAACAACATGGCACTACATTCAGCTGTAAGTTGCACCCAGTACCGCGGGAAGTAGGAGTGCTGGGGGTGCTGCAACACCCCCTGTCCGAGGCCCTGTCTTATCACAGAAAACGATCATTTCTAAAAACTCCGGCCAAAGTGGAGATTTCTGAAAACGCCGGTTATGTGTTGTCGTGTCAACGGGGAGAAACGTGATTTTAGGTTCTGAAGCGTCACATTATGCACCAGGAAATGCTTAACGTCATGTGAGCGCCCGCTGTACCGTATTGGTCCGAATATAAACACAAACCCCATTGTAAGACGACCTATATTTGGAAAAAAGATTTGAAGACCAGATCCGTTTTTTATGAATAAATAAATTGTATTCATTGAAATAATATACGAAAATAAAAAGGCATCGAATAAAACACTGCATTGCCACTAAACAGTAGTGCAAATAGGCCGTACTGATGTGTACACCAAAGACTATTCCTGACACTCCTCTGCCCCGCTGTGTTCGCTCTGGCTGTGGTCGCTCCGAACTGTTTCGGCCCGTGGCAAAGCGAGTCATCCTCGCTGCTGTCCAAGGCATTTTGAGACGCAGCATTTATTTAATGCTCATATGACCTAGTGCTGAAAAAAGGTTATATGAAAAAGTGTGAGGGTAGCGGTGGTGCGCTAAACTTGTTCTGTGAGCAGCTGGATGTGAATGATCGATTTTCAACTGTCCGCGCATGCACTGGTGTAATTGAGCTGCGCTGCTATACATCTTTTTTTATCAATGTAACGAGTTGCGAGTCTAGTGCAGGCTGAGTTTTTTTTTTCTCCCAGCACCCCCTGCTGAGAATACGTTCTCGCTGCAATGGTTGGACCAGATGTTATAAACATTAAACGGTCACATAAATCATTACTATTTTTAGAAAATGTATGTTTGTTTCATATAATTGTATTGGAAGTCCTGGTTTTCACTAGGGTTGCCGCGGTGTGGACATTTTCACACCGAGTAATACACTCGTCTCCACACCGGTATTACCGAGTATAAACGGTATAAACTTTGAAACTAGGTCAACCGCCACACAAGCATCGGTTTTTAGACCCTTCTCGTCCTTCAGTTGCCGCCAACGTTCGAAAGCAGCGATTATTATTATATTATTCTTGATTTCAGTTTTTCTCTTTCAGCGTTTTTATTATCAATTACTCTCTGAAAAAGAGTTTTCCTTCTCTTTGCTGGTGGTGGTGGTGGTGGTGGGGATGGTGGCGTCTTGTCTGCCATGGAAATTGTCTTCTACTGCTAGGTCCAAATGTGGATTAACTAGTTCCAGTAGCTACCGCAGGATAACAACAAACAGGAGCTTGCTCTCACGAGCTCTGGGTCACGAGTACTGCACGAAGGGGTCGCGCGCGGGGCGCGGGGGAGGGGGAGTGCAGTACGACCGTTTGATTGACGTACTTACTGTCCAATGCAACTCGGTGGCAATGGAAATGATTGGCTGGAGTTTTTCGAGCCCTGCCCGTTCCACAGATGATTGACTTGTTTAATTTTCATGTCAGTACTTCTAACTCAGTGGCTGTAAGCGGGTTATGATAAGGATTTCAAGTAATTTTGCAAAAATGGCCAAAAAAGCAAATCACCTATACAACCTTTAATATGGTACTCTAAGACGCTTAATACTCAGACACAGAAGCAGAAAGAAGCAATGGAAGACGCACTTATAGTGGCGGTGTGTGTTCAATCTGTCCTGTACGACACCACGTTGGTGTCGTAAAGGGACAAAATTAAAAAGGAGCAGGCGTGGGTCGTCGTAGGCCAGGAGACGGGGATTCCTGGTAAGTTGAGTGAATAATTTGTATTTTGCTTGGTTTCAGCTATCGGTTGTGTTTTTATTATGATACAAGTTCGCGCCGGTTAGCGGTAGCACCAGTGAGCACTAATAAAAAGTGATACTACTACAACAGACTGTCCCGCTTGCTCTCTGTATATGTATATGTTTGATTATATATTCATGCTGTACACATATTCAAGAATGCTTACATTTTTACACCAGCAGGCTATTTTTACACCAGCAGGCTACACAACTTAATATGCATATTATGTTCTTGTCAGTGGACGTATGTCGCAGGAAATGGAAGTCCCTCTGGGACAGATACATGAGGGAGAAAAGGAGGGAGAAAGAGGAGGGAAAAAGGAGCGGGTCAGCGGCAAGGACAGGGAAGAAATGGAAGTTCTTTGCGGTCCTGTCCTTCCTCGACCCCTTTGTCACACCGAGGGAGACCAGCAGCAACCTTCCTCGGTGTGCAGAGATGGAGGTAGAGATAGAGGATGACGGGGCTGCAGAGACTTCAGGGGTAGGAGAAGCAGACGAGGAGCGTGATGAGGCAGCAGCAGCAGCAGGGCCATCGCACAATACAGGTTTGTTGAAGTGAACGTATACGTATACAGCTTCTGCATTATGGCCACATTCTGTATTGAGAAAAGGTTTATAGTGCTGCACGATTCTGTCTCCAGAAAGGTAGTTAGTTAGGTAAATCCTTTCTCACAAACAGCTTATTTTTTAGGAAGATCTTAATGTTCTTGTTCTTGTGTTCTGTTTTACATTTATAATATATTGTTCTATGTTGTTTTGTTAGTCGTTTTGTCAATAAAATATTTTTAATAACTCTTCTCTGAGTGATTTTAAGATCTAGCATGCACGGACACAAATACACATACATTTTGCTACTTAATATAACAATTTTAATAACAACTTAATAATAATGAAGGAATTGCCGCTTATGTTTTGAGTGGGTGGCTCTTAATAGAGCCGTTTTGGGGTTGCTTGTGCACTGCACTAGATGTCGTCCTGCCACGAGACGGTTCCTTCTTCAGAGAAGTAGGAGGTGAAGGTCTCGCGGATCCGAATGGCCTCTCTCCCGGCGTTGTTTGCAGCCACTCTCCCCAGCCTTGGCAGAGGCTCCACCGCACCACCCGGGATGCACTCCCTCACTGCTGCTGTTGGTGCTGTTCTGCGGAGGAAATTGTGGAGCACACAGGTGGCCTTGATGCATCTCTCTGCCAGCTCAGGACGGACCTCGATGACCCTCCGGTAGATCCGCCACTGAGAGGAGAGGATGCCAAATGCGTCCTCCACCACCAACCGAGCCCGGGACAGATGGTAGTTAAAGACGCGCCGCTCTGGTGGGAGGACGCGTCCGGGGAATGGCCTCATGAGGTCGGTCCGTAGCGGAAAGGCCTCGTCCGCTACAAACACATGAGGCAGGGGTCCTCTGTGCTCAGCCCCCGGCAGTGCTCTGTCAGCAGGGAGCTCGAGATCGTCAGCGTGGAGGGCCTGACCAAACTCAGAGTTGGCCAGAATTCCTCCATCACTGGTTCTCCCGTAGCCCCCCACATCGATGACCCGGAAGCAGTAGTCTGCGTCGACAACTGCCAAGAGAACGATGGAAAACGTTCCCTTGTAGTTGAAGAACTGCTAACCGAAGTTCGCAGGGGCCTTCAGAACTACATGCTTCCCATCGATGGCACCACAGCAGAGAGGGAAGTTCCCCCGCTCCTCGAACCGCTCTGCAACCACTCTCCACTCCTCTGCAGTGGGCACAGCCATGAACTCCTCCACCAGGCAGTCCCAAATAGCCGTGACCACATCCGAGACGATGGAAGCCACGGTGGAGGCCCTGACCCGAAAGCTGTTGGCGATCGTTCGAAACAAATCACCACTAGCCAGGAATCTGTAACACATGAATAATTTATTTTAGCCTTATTGATAATTTCAGTTGTATAGCAAATCTGTAGGCCAATTATCTCACTGCACAGGTAAATGTCTTGACTAGTGTTTACAGTGGATTTGCATCAGCTTATTTTACTTTCAAAAGCATGACAAGGAGGTCAATGTGGAATTTACTCATAGTATAATATGAATGAATATTTTGAGCCATGATGCATTTCTTTATTTTGTTTGTATAAAACTCTGACATGCATGTATGAAGATTTGCGTTGTTGAATTTAACTCAATGAATATTGCCTTTCATGTTACAATGGCCTATGCCATGGGTGAGCCTAGTGCACGATGCTTGAATAAATGGGTCACTACTCAAATATAAACAGCACATTGGAAATAGATGAATGCACTTTCCGATAGTATATGACTACAGAATGTGCTGATTTTGATAGAGTAATTAGCCTATGAAACCGCAACTTACCGGAGACAGATGGACAGGCGCTCCGCCGCTGATATGGAGCGCCTGTAGTTGGTGTCCTGACGGGAGATCCTGGCACCAACCCGGGCTAGCAGGTCATCGAACATGGCGACAGTCAAGCGCAAATACCGCTTGAACCGGCCGTCATCCAGGCGGAGTTCCCGGAGGAGGTTGTGAAACTCACCCAGCTCTGAGTGCCTACGCATGATCTCATGCAACCAAACACGACGGCGTTTGGGTTTATTTCTCTCTTACAACTTCCACAACTCATACAGCGCAGCGATGGTGGTGACCTTCATGTTTGTGGAGCTTTGGAAAGAGAATGAGCGGGAGAAAATGGGCGGGCTCATGTAGCTGCGTTGACGCGTTGGAAGCGTTGAACCACCACACAATGATCAAACTTCAGGTTAGGCGCGTTCGCGTTTGGTGTGGCCGCACCGTAAGGCGTTTAAGGAGACAGGCAGTCTTTCTATTGATTTTTGTTCTAAAAGAGACATTTCAGAAAGACAGGTTGCAATCATGTGTACAATTGATCATTGTTCCTAATGTAATGTTCCTAATTTTTGCTCCTAATGTTGTTTTTTAAATAAATACATTGTTGAATATACATTTGTGATGCTCCACTTGTTTCGGCTCCATGAAATGGCTTATTATTATTCTCATTATTGTTAGCAGACCATTCAAGGCCCAACAGGGCACTTAAGTTCCATCGATGTGTTGTGACTACGTGAGTAAAGTGGGAAGCAGAAACCAATATGGAGGAAATGTAATGAGGTTGCAATGAAATTTTCTGTGCTCCAAAGGCAATTGTAATATAAACATAACATAAGCAAGATGCAAGGGATAATGCCTGACGAGGTGTCCATTCACAGAAATGTTGACTTACTTGATTAATCAAACCCAGCAGAGGAGGCAATGGCAGAAAAGTTGAAGCTGCAGAACACAAAATAGAAGATGATGGGGACCAAGTTCCATTATGCTACCATAAGAAATCACAAACAGCCGTTGTCTAAACCAGTGATTTTCAACCAGTGTGCCGCGGCACACTAGTGTGCCGAGAGATCATCAGGTGTGCCGTGGGTAATTTTTTTAACCATTTTCGGGTGTTTGTGCTGTAATAAAGTGTCGCAGATAATGTACCGTAATTTTCGGACTATAAGCCGCGCCTTTTTTCCCATTTTTCGATTCTGCGGCTTATATAACGGTGGGGCTACTCTATGGATTTTTACAGCTAACGGCCACCCGGAAAATTAGTATTCGAAGCTTAAATCAGTATTCGGAGCTTCGTCGTTTTTTTTCCACGTACGTGACGTTACAAGGGCGAGGGAGGCAAACTATAAGCGTCAGCGACACCAACCAGAGAAACGAGAGTGGTGGAGGAAGAATAGATATCTTGTTTCCCTTTACTTTATAACACAACATTAGCGGGATCTCTGGAGGAAAAGTAATACTTGACGAAATGCTTACCTTAGTTGTTTGTTTACGTTCGCTGTACAGCGCCTCGCCAATCAACTGTGACTGGCTTGCTGCAGAGCGTGAGCGTCTTGGGTATATTGTCTTATATATAAGACAATCAATATTCGGTATTTGTTATGGATTTATTGTACAAATTCCCTGAAAAGATGCACGTTCCAGGATGAATTGAAAAGCTCCCGTAAGGGCTGAGATGGCAGAGGGGGAGCGTGTCTATGTTCCCCAGGTCCTATGTTCCCCGGGTCCTATGTTCCCCTCTTTGTATGAGACTGGGGAACATAGGACCCTTTTATTAAAAAAGGGTCCTATGTTCCTAGCTCCCCGCGCTACGGCCATCCGGAGGCGCACAGAGCTTTTGACCGTGATATTATTATACAATTATATTATATTATATACTATTATATAAATAGCTCCGGGAGTCGCAAACGGCAACGATCACTTTCTCCTCCATGCTGCAGTTCACCCCGGACTGCACTGGAGTTGGCCAGTTGAACGCTGATTGGCTGTTACGTTACACATGTCACTCAGTGGCCACGCTGTTGAACGCCGATTGGCTGTCACGCGAATGTCGCGTCAAAGTTTAAATATTTTAAAAGATTGATAGATTGCAGGGAACATAGGACCCTTTTCCCAGAAAAGGGTCCTATGTTCCCCGCTTTTCCCAAAAAGGGTCCTATTCTCCCCGGTATGTATGGCTACCGGGGACATAGGACCCTTTTTGGGAAAAACGGGGAACATAGGACCCGGGGAACATAGGACCCGGGGAACATAGGGATGACCCCGGCAGAGGACAGCTGATTTGGAACGGAACAACAGCTGTTCGCTTTCAAGGGGAAAAACTAAGGAACTTAGGCCTACTAATTAACGTTCAAAAGCTATTAAATATTCAACAAAATATGCAGATACTGTCAAAATCGGTTCCAGGGAGTATATAGGGATTATTAATGTTGTTTTTGATGGTGTTTTTTTCTGGAACTAATATTCGCTCAGAAAAACCAACGAGTAGGCCTATTCGAAGCCTGAAAAATGGCATTCGGGCCAGCCCTAATGGTAATTAAATATTAAAACACCTGCGGCTTATAGTCCAGTGCGGCTTATATATGTACACATCATTCAATTTAGCTGCTGCGGCTTATTCTCCGGTGCGCCTTATAGTGCGGAAAATACGGTTGCCATGATATCCATTTTGTGTTCATCGAAACAGGCCAAGGTTTCACACTAAGTGAGTATAAATACATTTAGAAACTATATTATTAATTATATGTGTTGGAGCTATGCAGTTCTTAGATTTAATTGTAAAACATTTATTTAGTTTGTTTGCTTAATATAAAATGCGAAACCGGATAGATCGAAACCGTAACGGTTTCGCCTGTTTCGGCTTCGTGTGGACGGGGCCTTAGACAGGTGAGGATGGCGGAGCCATTACGTCACCCCGGTCACGCCCACTTCACATAGGCCACGCCCACTTGACGGGCAATAGCGCGTGATTCAGTTGGAGAAGACAGAGTCAATAGGTAGACCAGCGGAAGAGCCACCGGGCCTAGAAGTACATCACGGTATTTTCTCTCCATGCGTTAGATACAATTCCCTCCCCTAAGCTTCATAGTTACCATACCGAAACATGCCTACTTTAACAAATAAAGTGAGTTAAAAGCGACTAGGGATTGGACCACTTTCTTCAAGAAATAACGCAACACTAGCCTATATATAGAGGTGGCGGGTAGGGATGGGCACGAGTAGTAAATTCCAAACTCAAGTGATCGAAGGAATTCCTCGAGGATCAATCGAGTACTCGTTAAATCAAATCTATTTTTAGAATGCAACGCATCTGCAGCAGGAATAGGCCTGATGAACGGCAATATTACCAACCAAACATGTAATGCTTATTCTCCAACAAAACAGTCAGAGTTATCAGAGTATTCATTATTTATTTTTGCAAACGTTCAAAACACATTTTCCTTAAAAAATAAATATGCGTCTCACAATTTAAATCACGCCGAACCAAGGCCTGTAACAGTTAAAAAAAAACGAAACAAGTAGCCTAACCATTGCAAATAATTTAAAGCTGCAAATAAAACGGCAGCAAATGGACTATGGAAATACTCAGCGTTGTGATCTTCTCTACACGCCCGGGATTACAGCTGCGTCTTGCGGCGATGAAAATAGCCGACACACTTTCACTTTCACCGTTGCTGCGGGTCTGCTTTCCCGAACTCACCGTTGTGTTTCAGGAGCATATTGCCGCATAGTACTTTCTGGTAGCTCGATTTCGCTTGGCATATTTTACATTTCACCTTATGATCTTCTATTTCTTTAAAGTATTTCAATTCTTCGCTGCGGTTTGCTTTAACCGCCATCTCTTAACTTTTTGAATTCTGGCGTGCCTGCACACGGCACGGAACGCGCCATGGAAATGGATGCATTTAATTTTCTTTGTGCCCACGTCATGCGTTAGTGGCGCCGACAGAAAATTGATACATTTGCTTCAGAAAACTTTGTGTGTGTATATGCAAACTCGAGTTTGCCTGTCCACCAACCGAGTTCATTTGTAACGAGTAGTACTCGAGTAATCGATTCCTCACGCCCATCCCTAGTGGCGGGCATAGGTAGGACAGGCACTGGGAAGGGTCATGTTTTTTTACCAGCTGTACGAGAGAGACAAAGGAGTGAGGCTGCTGCTTCACACTGTTTCACATTTGTTTTGTTTGCTTGGAAGATCGGAAAATAAACCTGCAGAAAGATCTAAATTCACGACTGGACAGTTGACTCTTTCCCCTGCACTGCGTAAGATTCGTCCCCCCCTGGTGCCTCAGTGGCTATTTGGATTACGTTGCTTTGTTTGATTTCTTAAATTTCAAGTTATTGTTTTATTGAGGACAAATCACCACTAAGGGTGAGAAGCTCAGCCATCCGTGAGGAACTCGGATTAGAGCCGCTGCTCCTTTACTTGACAGGAGTCAGCTGAGGTGGTTCGGGCATCTGGTAAGGATGCCCACTGGGCGCCTTCCTTGGGAGGTGTTTCAGGCACGTCCAGTGGGGAGGAGACCTCGGGGAAGACCCAGGACTAGGTGGAGAGATTATATCTCAACACTGGCCTGGGAACGCCTCGGGATCCCCCCGTCAGAGCTGGTCAATGTGGCCCGGGAAAGGGAAGTCTGGGGCCCCCTGCTTGAGCTGCACCCCCCGCGACCCGACCCCGGATAAGCGGACGAAAATGAGATGAGATGAGAAATCACCACTACAATATGTATTATATGTACTGTGTTAAAGGTTAAATTTCTGTCATTTTGGTTGGTGGTGTGACCCAGGATTTTGTAAATGTAAAAAGTGTGCCGCGGCTCAAAAAAGGTTGAAAATCACTGCTCTACTCGACTAAACTCGACTTAGCTCAACTTGGTTTTGGTAGCAGCACGGGTCGTTTTCCACTGCCTGAGCGGGGGCGTCATACAAAGAGGCAGAACGCCGATTCCGGACCAAGTAGCAATGCAGAAATTACGAGCAGTTGTTATAGTAATAACTGAACCAAACACCAAAAATACGGATGGAAAATGTTGAAGAAATACCCCCCTTGTATCTGTTTGCTAAAAGAAGTAGGAGAATATTGCGACGGGCCATGTTACGTATTTTAAGAACACAAGCTGCCACCACATAGCCTCTTGGAAGCAGAATCAAACACACAAGCTGTATTACCCGCCACTAGGAAGCAGGACCGAACATGTAAGCTGTAAATACTGTACATAGACACAAGGGGAATAGGACCTTACTAAAGGCTGCAATAGCTACTCCATCCACAGAAGGCAGCACCTTTAGACAGGTGGGGAAGCCGAGACTAGTGCGTCACATAGGCCACGCCTACTAGGTATTTAAACAGGTCCGGGAGCAAACAACCAGACTTGCACGTTAGAGACATTGGCCAGCTGGTTGTCGCTCGCACGCTTGCTGAATGCCATTCCCCTCCTTTTGCTTCGGAGTTACCATACCGAAATACTTTGACAAATAAAGTGAGTTAAAAGCAATCTTCAAAGAACGCAACAGCCGTTAAAAGGGAGGATTGGTGCCCCGATGTGTGACTCTGCCACTCAGTCAGCTGTAGGCATGCGTCAAGTACATCCCTATGCACGTAAACACGGGCATCATAAAGTTATGTGCTTGTTTCAGGATACGTGTTTGCAAATGCCAGCCGTGTCTCAGCCTGAATATTTTATAGCGGTAATCAGTGCAGTTCGAGGCTTGTAACGTAATCGTTATCTATCATATCACTATCATTTATGTCCCAGCTGGCTACTATAGGCTGTATAGCTGCTAGCTGCCCTACATGTCTCCTCTCGTGTTGTGTACAGTATGTTTAAAGTAACATCCCCAACAACCAACACAACTGAAAGAGAGCCAGAGAAGGCTGCACGCGGCGAGACAAAATACACTTGAAAAGTCGCGGAGAGTTTGTGAGAATATACAACTGAATGAAGCCGGTAGTCTCTGGCCAATCAGTGGCCAGCAGTCTGCCGACGTCACCTTTTAGCATCGGCCCAGCTCGCTTGGATCCTAGAGCAAGGCTATACCAAAACAGCAGCCGCTACCTTTGGCTGTGTCCCAATTCAGGGGACGCATCCTTCGAAGGACGCGGTCTACGAAGGTGTGGCCTACCTAGACCGTGTAGGCCGAATCGAAGGCCGAACGAGCGTTGTTAAAATGAGATGGTCTAGCCTACCGACATGTACATGTAGCCTACCGTATGTACTCGTTCCACTGTCCACCGCATCGTCCAGGGTCACTGAGGAGGTGGTGGCCATTCGCCACAGAGTATATATATTTTTATTTACTCATTTCCTTTGACTCTTGAGTTGCTGTAACAAGCAAATTACCTCTGTGGGGAATAATAAAGTTGATCTTATCCTATGTTAAGGTCATCCAATTCCCAAAGACCCCTCGATTCAGTCAGCCCTGCAAACCCATTCGGGGAAGATGCGGTGGACAGTGGAGAGAGGCGTCTCCACTGGCTGTGTCCCTGAATTGGGACACAGCCAGCTGCTTAATGATGGCAGATGAGTCTTATTTTAAACTAATAAGATGTTTTCATTCCTCTTTACAAAACATACAGACTATTGTTTTGCACAGGGGAAAACATAAATTAGTTCACAAAGTGGCCTCACACAAAACCTAACATTATCAAACTTCTTTGCGAACATTTTTAGTTTTCTTTGCATGAAAAATTATAATTTAAATTCACAAACAACATATGTGTAATCCAAGGCATATAAAGACTGGGACCAGAAAATAATGACTCTCTCCATTGAAACACCTTCATATTTTTCAATCTCATAGGTCCCATGGGCTCTACCGAAAAAAAAGTAGGCTATATTAAATATTGCCGGTGTAGGTACCAGATCGGCTCGGCTTCCAGATCGGCTTGGGGTCCGTCGTCTGCTGATTACGTCACACAATACGCTATCTACAGCAACGCCACACGGACAAACAAAATTGCATTATACTTTCACGATAGACGGACGCCATTTCTTTAAGCTCATTTTCAGTTATCTCAGTGTGTGTATTTGCCTTAGACTGTTGGAATATTTATATATAATATATAATAAATATATATACTTTTAAGCTATTTTTCACTTATCTGTGTGTATTTGTGCAGAAAAATCAAAATTCTTTTCAAGTTTTATGTACATTTTTTGCCTAACATGAATAGGAGTCCACACACGCGTAGTCAAAATAACATGCAGTATATTGCTGCTCAGCACACAAACAATACACAAAACTGAAAATGAAGCTTCTCTTCGGAGTGAACCCAGGCCAAAAGAATTAAACAAAACAAACTCGATTTTAAAGGGAAGCTAACTAAACCCTATGTCAAAGTAAATAATAAAAAAGACAATTCCTAAAACTAACTTCCTAAACTAACAAAATACATGAGAAAACTAGTCAAAAGAAAAGGCAGCTCACTCATACTGCTTCCAGGTACTAACAGTGACTATATACAAATGTGGAAAAAAGGGGACAATTTAAAGTGACTATGTACAAGAAATGTGACTAGTGAAACAAACTAAGGAAATACTTAAAGGTTGCGGCCAGCAGATTTTGAAAATTCACAACTCAAATGGTCCTACCCCCTCTCCTTCAACGCTTGCTATGCCGGCGCAGGAAACTGTCCATCCAGTACTGCCCGGCTTGCTGTGTGGCATCAGAAAAACCTGCAATGCCATTGCCCTGAGCAAACTTGTACACCAGCCTCTGAATGTCATTTCTTCTGAAAGGAAATCCGCGGCTAGCAAGAAGTTTGATGTGCCCTAGCAGCTCTTCCTCACTCTCTGTGGACAAAATCCGCTTCCTGCCACTGACATGTTCATGTCCTTTAACCTTATCCTTAATGCGACGCTGTAATGTGCTCTTAGGAACACACCATGCACGGGCAATCACACGTAACTTCGGCTTGAAGCCATTTGCCTCTCTCTCCTTGTATTCCTCTATCGCTCCCTTCATACGCTCCTCACACCACTTATTTAGGACTCTCTTCTTCTGCTTTTCTCCCTTTCCCTTTCCTCTCACTCTCTGCTTTTCTGGTCCCTGAAATACATGTTCAGTTCATTAACTATAGGAAATAAACTAATATTCCACTGAAATACACCATCAACCCCACATTTTCTTTATTATTCCATCTGATGGTAAGATATTGTGGAGGGCTAACGTGGCTAACTAGCATTCAATTTAATAAAGTTGATAATAAAGTATATAGCCTTTTGAGATGAAAATGACATTAACAGTGTTTCATTTACACAATATTTGGACAAAACTTCAGTTAAATAATAGTTAAATGAGCATAATAGTACTTTATTTGCTGTCCCACTTTAACAATAATGCTTGTCCCACTTTACCAAGTACACTACTGGTAAAGTGGGACAGCAGGATATTTGCCCCTAACTAAAATATTTAATCAAATAAATTCATTATTTTTTAACTTTTTGACACTTAAAGTAGTCATATTACATATGAAAACAACTTTACATGCCTAACATTTAAATCTAAGATTATATTGGCCTTAAAACAATTGACCTCTAATCCCCATGTCATTTGTCTTACCATTGTTTTTCGCGCTTCTGCCCGTGAATGTAGTCTGACCACGCCCCCATGCATGACATCACACCCACACTGCCAATGATGTTTCACTCTCTACATCCCAGAGTGTATTAAACCAATGGGTTCTCACTCCCAAGGCACAACCACGCAAAGATATTCACAAAAAGTCTTAGCTGTCCCACTTTACCAGTTGTCCCACTTTACCCATGTTCACACAAGTTTTTTTCTCCTTTGACTATGTTTATATAAAATATGTGCATAACTACATACATATGGTAATATTTCAAATATCACGGTAAACGTTTTCGTTTCAAAAACGTTGTTAATTGTTAAGCTCGCAACGGTAAGGCACGATAAGGCCCCCTAGCTCGCGGCCTATAATGTGAGGCGCGGGAAGTGTGGGGGAAGTCGATATTCTGACGACGACGACGACGTATCGCTGGTAGGTAACTAAAGTTTTATTACAGAAATGTCATCTATAGGCCTTGTGGATGAGTTAAATTAAAATTGTTGAAAAACTAAACTTCATTATGATTTAAAGGATCCTCAGTTAAGTCAATGTAAGAAGAAGAAGAGAAAAAACACAGGTCTTAACGTCTTAATGGAACTGGAAAAGCAAGGTATTGGTGCAGTGATGTACAAATATTCACCGTATGGAAGTGCTTCTTAACATCAGTGAATTATTGTAATGTGATGTTGCCTAATGTTGTCTGTCATATTGTACACCATGGGGTCGCCAACTGGCCTGCTTTGCCTGGCCTGTCAAATAATTTTGACTTTTTGCTTTCTGTCAACTTATTGAGCATATTAAGAAGATTAGATTTGTGTATTCTGACTCAAATCTAAGCACTTTGAGTCTGCCTTGTGTATGAAAAGTGCTATATAAATAAAGTTGCCTTGCCTTGCCTTGCCTATTCATCTCCTGTTCCGCCTGCATTGTCTACTCGCTCAGGCTCATCCCCCCTGCTGATCTCTGTTGTACAGTCTTGATGTAACCCTTAACTGTATGTACATCTTCTGTTTGTCATAGGATCATGTCAGCTGAACTCAATTAATGAAACCAGGAATGAAGTAAGATCCACGAATGCAATACACTGTCTGCACTTAATGTTCTACCTACAATTAAAGTTTTTATTTCCTAACTCTATAGTATAGGGATAGATACAGCAATATATTCCTGTAATCTATCAGCCGTAAGCTTTGTACCCTCTAACTGGCTTCTGTAGGTATTTGCCCAGGTGTATGTGACTCAGTTTTGTTTTTTTAATGGAATTTTTATTTTCAGTGCCATCACCCATCTTGTGAGCTGTTGAGGGAGAACAACCACAGGCTGCAGAGGGAAAATGATTATCTCAAGGCAAAAATAGCAACATTGAAATGTAATGCTATTGTTGAAAACTTAGTTTTTTTTTACACGAGGGTTTTTCTGTTTTACATGTTAGCTAAAAGGCTATTATGAATCCTTTGCTCAGTGCTGCCAGACGTTTTGCAGAAGATGGAGGAGTTTCTCCGCTCAGCACCAAGACCAATGACAACACCAATACCAACACCAACTCCAAGACCAAGACCAAGACCAGAACCAACACTATCACCAGCACCAACAGCAGTTCCAGCACCAGCAACAGAAGACCCATCACCAGCTCCAGGTCCATCATCAGCATCAGCAACAGAGGCCCTGGGCCACTCTGTAAGAATCTGTTTGACTTTATTTGTATAGGTTAAGTTACTTAGTTTCAGTTGCACTGTTTTTCTAAATGCATCAGCCGTACACTCAGTTAAGGCCTAAAAAAAAAAAAAGTTTGGTTCCTGTTGGTTGTCAGTTGAGGTCATGGGTAGGTAGGGAATTTATTCTATTCTTTTATTTTATTTTTTCCAGCGGCAGCGAATAATAGGTAGGTTGTTTTCATTTAAAAAAGAGAAAATTCGCTCATCCCTGTACAGAATGAAGAGGTGCTGTACCAAAACGTAATTATAGTTTGCATTAAAAAAATAATAATAATAGTTTTTTTTTTTTTTTTTTTATATAGCTCATAAAATAATTTGGGTCGCACATAAAATAATTTGGGTCGCACATAAATTGACGGGGTCGGTCGGAAACCGGAACCAAACAAAAAAAATGTTTAGGCCTAATCTAAATGCATATACATTATATATCATTGAGGTAAACGCTAGTCTGCTGTATGTTGAAGTAGATTTGTGGTAATGTTATCTACTTGCATTAAAGGTCATTCCAAAAGGACTTGTGGAGCGCTGCTCCTTCCAAAGCCCCCAGAAGTTCATAAATGATCTCCTACATGGGATGTATACCAGAGAATATATGGCAGGCCATTCAGTGACTGGACAGTCATCCAGCAGCTGCACAGAAGGAAAACCTGGCCTAGCCAAACAGGACCTTGCTGAAATCACAAGTAGGCATATAGAAATGAGAAAAGATGTTGGTTGAGTGATACCCTCATTCTCATGCTCATCTTTCGTGTATGTGTTTGTGTGTGTGTGTGTGTGTGTGTGTGTGTTGTGGCAACCCGGGCCCGAGAATGTCTGGGTGAGGCAAGGAATCACCACACGGGGCGGCTGGTTCAAAGCCCGGGGGGCGTTTATTCCGAACAGCGATCTCCCCGGAGGGCAAACGAAAATCATACACTAGCTCCGAGAGCTAGGAAACAGTGAAACAAGGATTGAGCTGTCTCTGGTGGGTCTGCTTGGTCCGTGTGCGGCGCGGTTCTCCTCCCCTCGCTCGTTCGTGGGTCTGGTTACTCTCCCAGCGTCTCGCACCAACTCTTCTCCGGGATCCGGGAAAGCGCAGGTTAATAGCGTGTCTCACTTCCCCCCCCAGGTGTTTCCCATCCCCCTCATTAGTGTGTCGGGAGTGCCGGCCCCTGGCTCCCTCTGTCGGCTGCCGCCGGTACACGCCCTCCACCACCTCTCCCCTGGGCCCTCCAGCCCGAGGGGTTGGGGACGGGTTGCCACACTCCTCCACCGCTGCTTCACGCCCCTGGTAGTCTTCGACCGCCCCTAGGCACATGTCTCGGCGGGACAGGGCGTCGGCGTTGGCATGTTCCCTGCCCGGCCTGTGGTCCACCTGGAACCTGTAGTCCTGGAGTGCCAGGAACCACCTCGTCACCCGGGCGTTGGTGTCCTTCGCGCCAGCCATCCACTTCAGTGGTGCGTGGTCGGTCACCAACGTGAACTCCCGTCCCAGGAGGTAGTACCTTAGTTTGTCCAGGGCCCACTTGATGGCCAGGGCCTCCTTCTCCACGGTGGAGTAATTCCTTTCGTTGGGGAGGAGCTTCCGGCTGATGTAGGTCACCGGGTGTTCTTCTCTCGCCCGCACCTGGGAGAGTACCGCCCCCAGCCCCACCTCGGATGCATCTGTGTGGACTATAAGGGGCAGAGAGAAGTCAGGGGTTACCAGGACGGGTTCGGAGCAGAGGGCGCTCCTCAAGGTTTCGAAGGCCCCCTCTGCTGCCTCCGACCACTTCACCCGGTCAGGTAGAGCCTTCCGGGTCAGCTCGTTCAGGGGGCTCGCCATAGTGGCGAAGCCGGGGATGAACCTCTGGTAGTACCCTACCAGGCCCAGGAACGACTTCACCTGCTTCTTGGTGGTGGGCCGGGGCCAGTCCCGGATGGCGGCGACTTTGCTGTCCTGCGGCCTGACGTTCCCCCGTCCCACCCGGTACCCTAGGTACGCCGTCTCCTCCAGCCCCAGGCGGCACTTGGCGGGGTTGGCGGTGAGTCCGGCCCTCCTCAGCTCCGCCAGGACCGCCCTCAGCTGTCGGACGTGTATGTCCCAGCTGGCGCTATGAATAATGATGTCGTCGATGTACGCGGCCGCATACGCCTGATGAGGCCGCAGGATCTGGTCCATCATCCGCTGGAAGGTCGCCGGGGCGCCGTGGACACCGAACGGCATGACCGTGAACTGATACAGTCCCCCCGGGGTTGCAAACGCCGTCTTTTCCCTGGCGGTCCGGGTGAGTGGCACCTGCCAGTACCCTTTGGTGAGGTCCAGGGTGGTGAGGTAGCGGGCCGGTCCCAGCCGCTCGATCAGCTCATCCACCCTGGGCATGGGGTAGGCGTCGAATTCGGACGCCGCGTTGAGTTTCCGGAAGTCGTTGCAGAACCGGAAACTGCCGTCGGGTTTGGGGACCAGGACGACCGGACTGGACCAGGCGCTGCGAGACTCCTCGATGACGCGGAGACGAAGCATTCGGGTGACTTCCTCCCGGATGGCGTTCCGCCGGGCTTCTGGGACCCGGTAGGGGGGGACGCGCACCGTGATGCCGGGCGCCGTTTTGATGTCGTGTTGCGTTCTGGTAGTTCTCCCGGGCAGCTCGGAGAAGACATCCTGGTGCTGGAGGATGACCTCCTCAAGGTCCTGTTTCTGGGCAGGACTGAGATCTTCCCCCATGGGGACGGCCGGTATGTCGCACCGGGCGGCCAGGGCGAGGGTAGCCGGCGCCGTAGGGGTCGGGTTCGCCCTCCACTGCTTTAGGAGGTTGACGTGGTAGAGTTGGGTGGGTTTTCGTCTCCCGGGCTGCCGCACCCGGTAGTTTACCGACCCCACCTGTTCCATGACCTCGTACGGGCCCTGCCACTTGGCCAAGAATTTACATTCCGACGTCGGGATCAGCACCATGACCAGGTCTCCGGGTCGGAACAGGCGTAGCTGGGCCCCGCGGTTGTAGACCCGGGCCTGGGCCTGCTGGGCCTGCCGAAGGTGGTCCCGGACGATGGGCCAGACCTGGGCCATGCGGTCCCTCACCTGCTCCACATGGTCGACCAAGGTGCGATGGGGGGAGGGTCGACTCTCCCACGCCTCCTTGGCGAGGTCGAGGAGCCCCCGGGGTCTTCTCCCGTATAGCAGCTCGAAGGGGGAGAACCCTGTCGAGGCTTGGGGTACTTCGCGGACTGCGAAGAGCACGTGGGGCAGGAGCTGGTCCCAGTTTTTTCCGTCGGCGTCCATGACCTTCTTTAGCATCTGCTTCAGTGTCTTATTGAAGCGCTCTACCAGCCCGTCGGTCTGTGGGTGGTACACCGAGGTCCGGAGCTGGGAGACCTGGAGGAGACTGAGCAGTTGTTTCATGACCCGGGACATGAAACAGGACCCCTGGTCCGTTAATACCTCCCGGGCTATCCCCACCCGGCTAAACAGTAGCATTAGCTCCCTGGCTACTGCCTTGGTGGTGGCGGCGCGGAGGGGAAGGGCTTCGGGGTATCTGGTGGCGTAATCTACAATAACCAGGATGTATCTATGCCCCCGGCTGGTCTTCGGGAGTGGGCCGACAATGTCCAGTGCTATCCGCTCAAAGGGGACCTCAATGATCGGCATGGGGATCAGGGGGTTTCGTGCTGTGGGTCTCGGGGCCGTACGCTGGCATTCCGGGCAGGACTGACAATAGCGGACTACATCCCCTTTCACCCCGGGCCAGTAAAACCGTGCTAGCACTCTTTCCCTGGTTTTATCCATGCCTAGGTGCGCCCCTAGCAGGTGAGAGTGGGCCATGAATAGCACCTTACTAATGTAGGGCCGGGGTACTAGTAATTGTTCTACCACTTCCCCCCCCTTTTCGACCACCCGATATAACAGACCCCCCCTGGTGCTGAAGTGAGGGTGTGGGAGGCGACTCACCGAATCCCTTGCTTCTCCCTCATGGGCGAGGACGTGGCTCCAGGCGTGCTTGAGGGCGTCATCCTGTAGCTGGGCGCTGGCGAACTGTCCGGGTCGATGCGTTCTTCCCCCCCCCCCGGTCGGGAGAAAATCCGAGAACTCGGTGAGCGGGGAGCTCTCGGAGCCTCCCGGTGGACCGGACTGCTCGGTTGCCGTCAGGGTGTCCGGCGTGTCCAAGGGCGGTCCTGGCGTCACCACTCGGTGGGACCCCCCCCCCGAGCGCGCTGGGGTGCCTGGCGGGGTGGGTCCGTCCCCCTCGGTCCCGCCGTCCTCCTCCGACGCCTCCGCTGGGGTTCCGGGGGCCGGCCGCGCCCCGTAAGCAGGTCGGACCGTCCGCCCGGTCCGACGCGATGGATCTCGCCGGAGCCGGGAACTCGGGCCGGGGTTCAGCAGGCGGGTGAGCAAAGGGCAGTCCCTGCCGATGAGCATGGGTACGGGCAGGTGGGGCACGATCCCGGCCCGCGTCACATACACCCCTCGGGGGGTCCTCACGACCACGTGGCACGTGTCGTAGGTGCGGGTGTCCCCGTGGACGCACGCGACTTCTATGGGCTCGCCCCTCCGTCCCCCCTCAAGGTCGGGGCGTAGGAGGGTGACCACACTGCCGGTATCTAGTAGGGCCTCCGTGTCCTTCTTTCCCACCCTCACCGGGATCGTTGGGGCTCCGGATGTCTGGTGGGCCCAGCAGTCGGTCAGCAGACACGGTCCTGGTTGTCCCCCGTCGGCGAAGGCCGACGGCATGGACACGTCCCGGTTCCCGGTGCACTGTCGGGCTAGGTGTCCGGTTTGCCCACAAGTGTAGCACCGTCGGTCCTCCCGGAGCCCCGGGGCGACGCTCTGTGGTCTCGGTGGGTCCCCCTGTTGCCCGGCACCCGGGCCTCGCTGGTCACCGCGCGGCTCGGCGGCCCGCAACGGGGTCCGGGGCCCCCCCCCCAACTGTTGGGCCACCTGCCAGTTTTCCAACTGTCGGATCAGCTCATCCACGGTGTCGGGGTGGTGGTGCGCGAAGGTTCTCCGCGCGTCTGGGGGGAGCTGACGGATGGTATTGTCTATCAGGACCCGATCCAGGATGCTGGGTCCTTCTCCCGTAGTGAGCCACCTCCGTATCAGCCGTCCGTGCTGGGAGATCTGCGCGCGCACCGCGCCTCGCACGTCGAACCGCCAGACATGGAAGCGCTGGGCTCTGGCAGCGAGGCTATGACCATAATAGGCCAGGATGGCCTGCTTCAGGGTCGGGTACTGGCCGGCGTGCTCCGGCGTCAGGTCCTGGCTGGCCTGCTGGGCAGGTCCGGTAAGAAAGGGGGACAGGATGTGCGCCCACTGGTCCTCCGGCCACTGCTCCCGTCGGGCCGTCCTCTCGAATACCTCCAAGTACGCCTCCACGTCGTCGTCCGGTCCGAGCTTGGTGAGGCGGCTGGTTGGCGCGGCTGTCGGAGCCTCGCGCCCCGCTTGCTGGGTGAGCCTTATCACCGCCTCCCGGAGCAGAGCGAGGCTCTCCGTGGTGTCTCGCTGGTGCCGCTGCGCGGCGGCGGCTTCCGGGTTCTGCATCGGGGTTGGGCGGGTGATTCCTTGTAATCCGTAGCGAGGTCAACTTGCCTGCATTCTCCACCATATGTGGCAACCCGGGCCCGAGAATGTCTGGGTGAGGCAAGGAATCACCACACGGGGCGGCTGGTTCAAAGCCCGGGGGGCGTTTATTCCGAACAGCGATCTCCCCGGAGGGCAAACGAAAATCATACACTAGCTCCGAGAGCTAGGAAACAGTGAAACAAGGATTGAGCTGTCTCTGGTGGGTCTGCTTGGTCCGTGTGCGGCGCGGTTCTCCTCCCCTCGCTCGTTCGTGGGTCTGGTTACTCTCCCAGCGTCTCGCACCAACTCTTCTCCGGGATCCGGGAAAGCGCAGGTTAATAGCGTGTCTCACTTCCCCCCCCAGGTGTTTCCCATCCCCCTCATTAGTGTGTCGGGAGTGCCGGCCCCTGGCTCCCTCTGTCGGCTGCCGCCGGTACACGCCCTCCACCACCTCTCCCCTGGGCCCTCCAGCCCGAGGGGTTGGGGACGGGTTGCCACAGTGTATTCCCACAGATGCTGCAAAGTTGAAGTTCACCTACGTAACTGATACGGACATAAAAGCATTTATACGACAAAAGCTGAACAATGCTGCCAAATTTCAGAAACAATAAATTATCAACTGTTTAAAGAAAGTTAAACTTTTGTTCTATTTTTTTTTTTGTATTTTAGCAGTCTGTAGAAAACACTGTGTTAATGGTGGTTGTAAGCCTAATTTATGTGCAGTGAATTATTGTTACAGCACTATGGTTAAAAATGGCAACAACAAAAAGTGATACAGTTGAAAATATCCATTAGGTAAAGTACAATGACATAGTTAAAAGAACAACAAAATACTGCATACTGCAGTTATTGTAATGCAGTATATATAGTACTATGGTATCGTAATTGTAGCATTCTATAGCAAAATAAAAGTATAATAAAAGTTCTGTAATTTACTTCAGTAGATTGTAGTTTATGTAGTAAACTGTAGTAGTGTATAATGTAGTATACTGTAGCAATAAACTGCAGTTTTCTGTAGTATACTATAGTTTACTGTAGTAGTATATATGTGGTATTCTGTAGTAATAAAACTGCAGTTTTCTGTAGTTTTCATGCGGGAAAGCACACCGTCCAACCGGCGGATGCTGACAGACAGCCCACAATAAGCCAAACATCACCACTGGGTGTGCTCTCTCTCTCACTCTCGCACGCCCGTACACAATCACTCCAACTTATCCAACTCCAAGGCTAGGCTGCTTCACTAAGAGCACAACTAGCTACAAAGCCTTCATAACCAAGCAGTATGCCGAAGCAGGAAAGGACACACGCACAGTCGCACACACTCATCTTATGCAAAACAATCCGTTTTCATCATCAACATTCAGTCACTGCAAAGATTTATAGACAAGCCTCTTACCATAAGTTAGAATGGAACCAAAGTATGTGATTGATACAGTCTGGTTTAGCTTTCGCTTGCTATCCGTTTTTTGTATGACTTCTCAACTCTTTCTTGTGTTAGCCGCACATGGCTAATTTGCATAAGTGCAAAGGATTGGCTGGCTCCGCAAGGCAAATAATATAACATATTTAACTATCTTTCTATCAGTCTGTCTATCTATCAACGCATGTGTCTAGTTTTAATGTGATTTTATTTTGTGTATATCCAGTCAGACAGTTGTCTACCTTGTTCTGTGTGGTCTTGTAGGCTATACTGTGTGAGCCGAATAACCTAAATGAATTCCCGACTATTTGTGTAGTTTGGTATTAATAAAGATTTGACTAGGCTATCTTTCTATCTAGGCTATTAGTCAACAATTATTCGGCGTAGTGAATAGTGGGGAATAGCCGCCGAGACCGAAGGTTTATTTGTTGTTATTAGCGGATATTTTTCGATGAAAACAATAGAGTTTGAGATGTCAATCATGGGATATTGCCCAATATCCCGAGATAGCGAACCAATCAAATTGCGCCATTTTAGGAGGTTCACGTGTAGCATATACTAATTATACATAATATCTATATATTTATCTATGTATCTGTGTAATCCGCTGAACACTCTTACTAGTCTCTACTCTCAAGGGTTTCAATCGTTTCAATGCAGCTTTGGTCAGCAAATTATGGAAGCCCATTCCCGCCACAGGAAAAAAAAAAAACACCACAAACTATCTCATAATTATGAGATTAAAAGTCATAATAACGAGATTTAAAGTCATAATTACGAGATTTAAAGTCATAATTACGAAATTTAAAGTCATAATTACGAGATTTAAAGTCATAATTACGAGATTTAAAGTCATAATTACGAGATTAAAAGTCATAATTACGAGATTTAAAGTCATAATTATGAGATTTAAAGTCATAATAACGAGATAAAAAAGTCATAATAATGAGATTTAAAGTCATAATTACGAGATATAAAGTCATGACAGTAGGCTGCATCTAGATGGTTTACATTAAGATCAGTGTCGTAACGTCATGGAGTTGGATCACCACATTGAGCAATATTTCCAAAGACGATATACAAATGATGAAATTCTGGCAGTATTGGCTGAGGTGCATGGGGTAGTGCTGAGCAAGCGGACACTTGAAAGGATTCTGAGAGAGAAAAGATTGTGGCGCAGGAAGGGCAAGACAGATGTGGCCGAGGTGGCAGCTTTCATTGAAGCGCAACTCCAAACGTCTGGGCAGTGTCATGGCTACCGTTGGATGTACCAAAAATGTTGGATAAATGGCATTATTACCGACAGGGAAACAGTACGTGTTCTCTTGCGGCTGTTGGACAGTGAGGGAGTTGACCTGAGATCAAGAAATAGACTACGGCGGAGAGTATATCACAGCCGGGGTCCCAATTACGTCTGGCACATTGACGGCTATGACAAACTTAAACCGTATGGGATCTGTATAAGTGGATGCATAGATGGTTTTTCTAGGAGACTCATCTGGCTGGAGGCATACAAAACTAATAATGATCCGAACGTGATTGCTG
Organism: Gadus morhua; assembly: GCF_902167405.1. Classification (NCBI taxonomy): domain Eukaryota; kingdom Metazoa; phylum Chordata; class Actinopteri; order Gadiformes; family Gadidae; genus Gadus; species Gadus morhua. The sequence goes on along the minus strand of NC_044048.1, from coordinate 6,994,919 downwards.
GTTATTTCATGGATGCTGTACTAATAGCTCAAGGTTGCCCTGAACGATTACGGGTAGATTTAGGGACAGAAAATGTTCGTTTGGCCGAAATGCAAAGATTCATGCACTTTTCAGAGGGTCAACTTGAAATCGAACATGTCACATTTGGTCCAAGCACTGGCAACCAGCGCATTGAAAGATGGTGGCTGACATTACGCAGTCAGTGCGCCCAGTTTTGGATGGACTTTTTCGATAAATTGAAATCGGATGGATACTTCGCTGACACCTTCCTGGACAAGTCATTGGTCCAGTTCTGTTTTCTTTCCACAATTCAGGTAAGTTTCACTATTCACTGCTTTATTTTTGTCTGTGGCTTATTCTTATTTGTATTATTTTATTTTTATTGTTACACTATACTATTGATTTGGTTTTACCAAAAAAGTTAAATACAAGAACCACACATTGCTTTCTGTCTGCAGGAAAGCTTTTTCATGCAATTCATTGCATTTCATTTGTATTCACTTTGAGCCTTGTCTTATCAGGCAGAACTGGAGGAGGTCGCATTCATCTGGAATGAGCACAGGATGCGTCGAGTGCACAACTCACGAAGTCCTCATGGCCGTCCATCCATCATCCATGCAGTGCCTCAACTCTACGGGGCCACGGACTACCTGTATCGCCCAAGTCTGGAGAAGATCGAGGCCTGCTTGGGGGAGTGTGTTTACAAAGACTTCCCATGTGATGAAGATGTGTTTCACATTTGTGTGGGGCTTATGTCTGAGCATGGCCTTGAATTAACTAACGACGTGTACAAGACAGTAGATCTGTATGTAAGACTTAGACAGCTAATTAACAATGAATTGCTACAGCCTTAAAAGCAGGGGTAGTTGTTTGTGCTAGATGAGCTGCAGTAGGCCTAATTCAGCATTAGGCCTACTGCAGCTCATTTAGCAAAACTTAACTTGCACCTATTTGTAACTAGAGTAGGCTTTAACTGGTTCTGCAACAATACAAGCCTAACAATATACTGTGTGTCTTAACCCCTTTTTTCCAATCGTTGTAGTGTCTTTAACATTAAGTTGACATTTCTACTGCAAAAATAAATATATTTGATATAAACATTATACTTAATATATTAATCATGCGTCAATATTGATTATTGGGAAATAACTAAACAGTTAGCCACAATTTAATGAACTTTTATTATTTTATTATCTTCCCATAAAACAGCTTTAGAAAACAACATAAGTATTGCTGGGGATATATATAAGCTGCTGATGGCAGCTGAAACGGCTAAACGATGTATTGGTGGTGATAACTTTAATACATTACATTAATACAATAGTTCATTATATAATTAAATATTTACACATTAAATATAATCTAGCATCTCAAAGTCTCTACATTAAATCACATTACATTATATAATTTCCTATTTACATATAATCCAGCATCTCAAAATCATAAAATTAAGTAATCTCGACATGAAGAGGCTGTTGATGGCATCTGAATCTGCTAAACTATGTATTGGTCGGGATGACTTCAAGACATTTCATTAATACAACAGTACATATAATAACATATTTACATAATCCAACATATCAAAATATGTACATTAAATCTCATTACATTAATACATCAGTACATTATATAATTTCATATTTACATATTACATATTGCATTAAATCATCTTGACATGAGGAGGCTGCTGATGGCAGCTGAATCAACTAAACTATGTCCATTGCCCACACACCACTCTCCAATACTTTGTTCATTTCGTGTCTGAAATCCGGGTAATTGTCATAATCAATTGGCAACTCCAAGTAGCATCCACATGTGTGGGCGATGGGCCGTCTCTGCATACCTTGCAAATTCGTGAAGCTCAAAGTAATGGTCTTACCAAGAAACAAATCAGAGCCAGTGCAAAACCGAAGGAATAGAGACAGGTGCTGTGCGTCAGATTCTCTAAGGTAAGTGCTAAGATGCTTTCCTATGTTCTTCTGCTGGTCGTTCATAGTAGTGGGGTAAGAGATAGACCTAATCACCTTCCTCAGTGTTGGATGAAGATTTACATACGCTTCTGAAATGCCTTCCAAATCTGACCTAAAGGGTGCAAGCACCTTGCTCCACTGCTCTAGGACAAAGGCGGGTTCTTGAACCAGCTTTTGGTGGGCAAGCTGCTCCAAGAGCTGTTCAATATTATCAGCGGTTGGCATTCTTCGACAGCTGTGGAGATCCATTACTTCAATCAATTCTTCCTGATCCACACTTTCAAAATCTGAACGGCAGGATTCAAACACCAATCTCTCTGACTCTGTGACATATTTCAGGAAGCAGTCAACAAGACTACTCTTCACACTTCCCAGGGCAACTTTCTCCAAAATTACTGGGGCTATTTTTATAGGCAGGTACTTCTCTTTTTGCCAACCCATTGCTATTATTCTGCCAATGCTTTCCCACTGCTGCTTACCAAAATCATGGCGTAGAAAAGGCACCTTGAAAGCATTTCCTAAAGTGCATTGCTCATAAAAGTCCAGCCAAAATTCAGTTAGCACATCCCTTAACACGCCACCTTCATCAACTGCCATTTCCAAACTTCCATTGGGAAGAATTACTTGGATGAAAACATCATCTCGCATGACACTCGCGTCCAAAAAATGTGTGATTAGTTCTCTCAGGATCTGCCCACGGTGAACAACAATTATTCTCTTTGTTCTTTCACTCTGATCAATGGGCACATGAGCAATATCTAGGGTCGGAGTAGATGAACTTGATGCCCGAGGAGACGTTTGTAAGGTATCATCAAGGCTAACCCAGTCCAGATCATGTAGGTGTCCTTGGAAAAAGGTAACTGTGCCACTATTCTCAAAGTCATCTACAGCATTGGCGGCATCAACTTCGCTCACACTAGCCCAATCTGTCATTTCAACAGTGGAGCAATCGAAGGGCTCAGGATCACTGTTTGTATCAGACAGGACATTGCTGCTACTAGCATATACCACATCTGCGGTTTCCTGACCTTCAGCTAGAGGTAAACTAGGCCTAGGGGGGTTGGGTGAGGCTGCAAGCTGATTCTCACTGCAACCATCCCTCTTGGTTGTTGCTAAGTAAAAGCGTAAAATGGGCAGCTTTGTTACTTCATAAAGATCCCCAACTGTAGTCAGGGGATCTAACGGGCGCTCCTGAAAATCAGTTAGTTCAATCGCAAAATCTTGAACATTTCCTTCTGCATTTTTCTGACCAGGGAAAAACAGGTTTTTGGCCTGTTCAATTAACTGATCTTTACAACAATTCTTGGACACAGAGATTTTCCTGGTCCCGCCCCCCTTTTTGGCCCTCATTTGTAAGAATTTCCCGTCACGGAAATTCAACCAGCCAATTTCAATTTTACGCTCTTTCTTCTGAGCATTTTGACATGGTAACTTCTCAGACAAGTGTTCACGATCGTCACTTTTTGCTAACTTGGCTTTCAGTCGCTCAAAAAGTTTTGATTTGCGGGCAACAGGATTCTTCCCCTTCAATCTGCAATATCCAAGGACAGCCAGTCGGTCTCCATATGATGGTAGATACTCGGTTAACTGGTCGTCGTTCATGAGCAGGAGGACATTGGGATCGATCTTAAAAAAAGAGGAAAACACACACACACAGCCACAAAACAAATATAATTTAACATAAACAGAAGCAGTAATTAAAAAAAAAATCAAAAAATGCATAAACACACAATTTAGCCTATCTTTCCCCCATTAACAGACTAGTTACCTTATCGTTTTCCAGTTGCATTATGTTTTCTTCTGGTACATTCCGCGACCTCAAGAACTCGCACAACTCATCCATCCTGTGAGAGGCCAACACAAATATTTAACGAACGGAACAGATGCCAACTACATTGTGATGCATTGAGCACATGGATGAGCTAACATTATGCATTGTACATATTTATAATTCGAAATTCGTCCCACGCCGGGCCATTTTTACTTACTACTAGCGCCACAAGAGGGGTCAAATGACCCCTAAGTCATTTGAATGAGAGGCTGTGCATTTGCACATAATGATCACTAGGTGGCGCCAATGAGCTATTACCGCGCGAGCGCCACATGTGCGTGTCTGTCACAAGCCTAGTCCTCACGATTTTGTCATAAATGTACATATATGAAGTACAAACAGCCTATATTTTCACTAAGGGTTTAAGATTGAATGATGCAAATAAAGTAATTAAATTAATTGAGATATGCCTATATTGTTATCGTGGATATTTTCTCAAGACCACTCCATTCCATCAACTTTATGAACCAGCAGTTGGCTGAGTGGTTTAGGCCCTGCAATACGGGCAACCTGAGTTCGCGTCCTGTACGTCATTTAATTCTTGCCGTTGGCTTATTTTGTAATTTCCTTTATATCAGAGAAATTAGGCTTAACAATTTACTTTTTATGTACTCAGAATTCGAACACCACTACAAAATGGCGAGCATCCTATATAGTGCACTATATCCGTGATAGGGAACGATTTCGAACACTTTGAACTAGTTTAAAAAGAGAAAACATTTTGACTAAAAGTTGACTACAATTTAAGGACTTTTTGTCGACTAAAACTAGACTAAAACTACAAAGGAAAACAATGACTAAAATGTGACAAAATCTAAAATAGCTGACAAAATTAACACGGTGCTAATACTAGAACTAGCTAACATAGCTGCAGCAGAGTGCTTTTTCAAAGGAAACATAAACCAGATGAAAAGACGCTGAATTACTGAATATAGGCTTAAAAGAGCATCTCTACAAATTCGGTTACCTTGCTGTTTCGCCTTGCGAATAGGAGGATGACCGAGAGAAGTGATGACTTGCAGGTTCATCAGCCTCAGGTCCGAAATGATGGCGCCGACTGGTAGCCTAGTAGCGCGTGCCGCTCTGTCGTGCCGATTTCGAACTTGAAGGAAGTGAGGTCAGGGGGCAGGCTAACCGTCGAAAATCTCGTAATTATGACTTTAAATCTCATTATTATGACTTTTTTATCTCGTTATTATGACTTTAAATCTCATAATTATGACTTTTTTATCTCGTTATTATGACTTTAAATCTCATAATTATGACTTTAAATCTCGTAATTATGACTTTTAATCTCGTAATTATGACTTTTAATCTCGTAATTATGACTTTAAATCTCGTAATTATGACTTTAAATCTCGTAATTATGACTTTAAATCTCGTTATTATGACTTTTAATCTCATAATTATGAGATAGTTTGTGGTGTTTTTTTTTTTTTCCTGTGGCGGGAATGGGCTTCCATAGCAAATTGCACAAATTCGTTGGAAAATAAACCCTGCAACACGGCCTTTAATAGGTCCATGGTAAATTCGCCCCCCGGTCGATTTGCAGGTCACGTGGGAGACGTTTCCTTTCTCTTTGCTGCCAGTGTTGCCAAATTGGGCCAGATTCCCGGCCCAATATGGCAACCTTGTCTGAAGCGCGCTGCATCCAAGGGTTGCCAGTTTGAGCCGGAAATCTGGCCCAATCTGGCAACATTGATTGCTACGTGAAGTGGCATCCCCCAGACAGCTGAGTGCTCTGCTGGACAGTAGGAGACGAGTTCAGCCGGGCTGACGGAGATCGAACATGGGAGTAGAGATCGAGACCATCACCCCCGGCGACGGTAGAGTCGCTCTTCCAATGCAGATCATGTCTTGGTTCATTTGCACGTTCGTTGATTTTTGCTGCAGAAACCCGTCGTGCTCGATCCCCGTGATCTCAAACTCTTTATCTCCACAGGAAGGACTTTCCCGAAGAAAGGACAGACGTGTGTTGTGCATTATGTTGGTGAGTGTCATGAGCAGTGGGCTGTAGGCCTTACGATCAATAATACCGATAGTATTGATAAATTATTCTGCTACCCAAGGCCTAACTTCTCCAAGACAAATTAAGGATTGCCATGGGTTTAAATTTCAATTTTATTTTCGTATTTTTCTATTCTATATATATTCATAACAGTGAATCAACGGCTGCAGTAGGCAAGATAAAAATATATACTAATTATTCCCTACCGCAGGTCTAAAGCCAGGGTAGTGTGACACTTATGGGCTCATGGATTTTGGCAATGCTATCTAATTGATTAAGCAACGATCTGAGGTTCACTGTGGAGCACATCCAGAAGACAGGACCACAGACACCAGGTTAACTCCTGTCTGGTTCTCTTTTCTCTTTTGCCTTAGTTGAGGAGATTGGTGGCTTAGGTATATGGGGTTTTAGTCTGAGCGGAGGTTATATAGTAGGCTATTATCAATTAAAGCTCGATGTGAACCATTAATCTAATTGTAGCCTAGGATAAGTAGAGGACGGCCGTCAACTGTAATGCAAGCCCATCGGTTTACCATTATGTAACTTGAAATAATCCAAGGATTTCCTTCGGTGCAGATCTGATTCAATCATTCTTGTTATATCTCTTCTAAAGGAGATCAGAAAAGCAGGTATTAAAAAATAACATGTATCAAAGTATTTTAATACGTTTTAATAAAAGTTGCAACGATACAATAATCAGGAGACGTTTTTATAGCCATTGATGGACCCTACATTTGAAATAAAAGGTGTATTTGTTTGAAATTATTGGAAAAAGAAAAGTTTGCTGCTTTATGCAAAGAAAGCAGCATTTCTTGCCAACTTGTTCATGCCATTTTCCAGCCTGGCACACGTCATCAAATAGCCTACTTTAGACTTGTATAAAGGGCCTACACACTCACACATACTCGTTATAGTTTAGGAACATTATCCCACCATGCCAGACAGCTATAGCTTGTGCAGACCATATATAACATTTCTGCATGCTGGCTTTCCTGCTGATAGCAGCAGGCTAATTATATTGTTGCAAATATTGGTAGAATACCATTCTGTGAACTGATGATTGGAGAGCCCCTCTTTCTCTAGAGCTGTCAGAGCTCTGCCCAGCCCTGCAGACAGCCCTGCAGACAGCTGCAGCGGCTATTTCTGCAATCGTTGGAATCCCCCTTATTGGTGCTCTCAATATACACACAGCAGGGAAGATGGCCGACCTAAAAGCAGAGCACATTACTGGATTTAGTTAATTTATTGTTAAGAACGACATTCACCCAGTTATGCTACATGTTTCTTTAAGATTGAATTTTCTACTGGAATGCACCTGTCAAACATTTTTGTAACAAATGTATTGGGTATTGTAATGCTTCATGGCTTAATCTCTGCCTTTTATATCGTACAGTTTACCATAAACCAGCAGAATGATGGCGAACATTTGCAGTTGCTTTGCTCTAAGATTCTTGATCTAATCCTTTTCCCTGTCTCCCACTTAAGGTTCCCTCACAGATGGACGTAAGTTCGACTCCTCTCGCGACAGGGACAAGCCTTTTAGGTTCAAGATTGGCAAACAGGAAGTGATCAGAGGCTGGGAAGAGGGTGTAGTGCAGGTGAGTCATACAATAGGGTCTGGTTTAGACCTGTGTCTGAGGACAACCGCAGTTTCATAAAGGAAGCTACTTCACAGAAAGGAAATTACATCACAATGTACTGCATCAGCCTTTGAATTTGTATTAAATGTATTGTCTTGCGAACATATGTGGACAGTTTTTTATAAAAATACATAAGCCTACTAAGTCCTTAAAACATTATTATTAATTCAAAAAAGATGTTAACTTGTTTACTTTGGGAAATTTTTCTCTTTGAATCATGATACACTACAGTACAGTTGAGGAGTGGTTGTGACAGGCTGACCATTAAAAAAACGTGTATCTATCGTATAACTGTCATATCTATTGACAGTTATACATTATAGAGTTATAAATAATATTTCAAACAACTGTTTAGCAGCTTCCATAGATGGGTGATCGGTTTGTCCAGCTAGTGCTGGACGATTTGGCCAAAATGTGTGTCACAAGATATTTTTAGTCAGTCGATAACGATAATTATTACAATATCAGCGAATGAGTTTGTTAAAGGGATATTTTGAGGTTCTGACTGAAGCCTGAAAAAGCCTTTTCAATAATCATCACCTGTCCAGCCCACTGGGCCAAAAAGTCCAGGATGCGTGGGACTGGATAAGAGATTAGGTTAATTTAGCTTTCGATAGACTGGGGGCGCACTCACACTAGGCAAAATTGCCCTGTACCCTTATATGTCATCACCATGTGTCCGCTGCTTAGAACAACAATGGAAAACGACGCAGAGAATACAATTGGCACTTTACTGACTTTTTTGCTTATTTGGAGCCGTTCTACTCAGATTCAGCCCTCTCTCACTGAGCGATTTTACACTGCCAAATATGCCGTTTTATGCACGCCTTTTTCTCGGGGGAACACTCAACTTTGCTATCGCACCAAAGTGAACCAACTTGTGAACCGCTTGCGCCATGTTTATGGTTTAATGGGGTGGAATGTTTATCATTTGAATGTTTTGTGTTGTGATTGTCTTGCCTTTTATAATACTTTGTTTGCTTGACTGAAGTTTAGAGCTGCATGCAAGCTCTCGATGGCATGACTTACTCAGGCACAAGGTACCGAGCTGGCTCTTTCAATCCCTCGCCCTCTACCACAGTGTTTGGCAGAATTTCTCTAACATTCGGCACACCAACTGGGTGATGGCCTCGGTTCCGGTGCGCTGTACACTCTTTCCCCTCAGCTTGTAGTGACATGAACTTTTGGAATGAATTAACTAATCGTTTTACCTCAGACTGCTAGCTATCGAAGCCCTGGATATGCAACGTGTATATGCAAATTAACCGATAGATTGACACATTTGTAACCTGTCAAAAAAAATCTCTGCATTTAGACGATTAACTGTTGACATCCCTAGACTGGATACAGCCCTGGGCTAGTGGAGTGTTGACACGGCGCTGTCAACGCGCCTAGCCGGTAGCCACGGCCTTTCTTCGGCACCACGTGTAGGGGGGAAGCTTGGCTGCTTGACCAGCGGACGAGGCCTAGGCGCTCCATATTCCTGAACTCGGCCTTCGTGATAGCATGTGCTTGTTCAAGTTGCAGGGCGGGACAGGCGACCTGTTCTTTGAAGTTGGTGTTCCACCCTGACTTTGGTCACAGCAGTGACTAAACCTGTGCATGATGCGGTCAGGGAACTCTCCAACAGTGCACTGACCAATGTCGTCGTGGACAATCCACTGAAGAAGCTGGGGAGAGAGACCCAATCTTTGTAGACAACGAGGTGTCGGTTCTGTATGTCCACCAGGAGGCCTTTGGTGCAATCTGCAGGGGGCTCACCGCTTTCGCCATGACGAAATTGGAGGTGGACAGTCGCCTGTGGAAGCACAATTTGCCATTCCCCAAAGGTTTGAATCTTGCTACCATTGGCAGCCTCCCGTGACGGCTCATTTCCTCCTTGCCAGATACCTGTGTTGCAAAGGAAACGCCGTCCAGACATGGTTTCGGCCATTTTATAAACTAGTCTGAACAGCTGGCTTTCACTGCTGTTCCTGAATGCCGGCACCGTGTTTCATGCTGAGGTTCCATGGCAAGTGGCTCCTCCTTCGTCCTGAACTGGTTGTGGAAAAATACGGCAGACCATGCCGGGGTCGCTGGTTGTGCCAGTGGACCTTGTGTTGAGGCACAACCAAAGTGGCAACCGGAATGGGCGCAGGGCACTCAAGTAGCGGAGTGAAACCCATCGGGCTCTCTGGCTCATGCCCGATATACTTTCATGTGGCTGTGTTTGCCAAGGTTAACCTGACTGATGTGGGCCTTTGCTGTAGGATAAGCTCCTTGAAAATGAAACATGGCCAACATGTGGTCCATTAATCCCGTTGGCTTCGACTCACTGAGTCCTGGCCGTGACGGCAGCTGACGGACATGGTCAGATTCAGCTAAACCCATCATCGCAAGGAGGCTCGTTTTCAAGTATGATCCTCAGTTGGATCCTCCAATAAAAGTATTGGATCCTCCAATAAAAGTGATTTAATGTCATCTCCAATGATTTTTCGTAATGTGAACTGGGCCTCAGCCTGCGCAATCCAGGCGGCAGAATGCTTCACTCAAAACTCAGCATTACCGCTAGGAGTCTCCGTGGCAAAGGAAACTGTTGTGGAAAATATCAATCATAAGTTAACTATAATATACAAATTATATCAACCTTGTTTATATAATTACTATTCACATCAAAAGGAACTGTATACATTCTCCCTGCATCTTAAGATACATCCCTTTCTCTCTCTAACTGGGAGACGTTAAGATAGTTCACATTTGCATTCCCACTGGAGCCACTGTCTGATACCAAGACCATGCCAATCTACTGACCTCTTTGTTGTGTAGATTCCTTTAACTGTCTTGCAGCCTTGCTTGCAGACTTGCAAGCAAGGCTGCAAGTCCACACCCCCTTAGTGGTTTGCAATTAAGTTGGACTCTCCCACCAATACTAAACTATCCACGATGGTCACTCCAACTTACCTTTTTTACCTGTGTATTCCCTACCCACAACGCAAACTTTTCCCTATAAGAATCTTGTTCACCCATTGTCTCACTGAATGTATCCTCGGTAACTTTGCTGCCTGTACTTTCCCATGATCATGCTCTAATATTAAATCAAATATTTCAGTGGCCGACGTGTCCTAAAAATAAGTTTCTCTTCATCAGAAACCAACCAGAAAAAGAAAAATTGAAACATGTGTGACTCAATCGTGGCAGGGTTGTACGCCTCAGGAAAAGACAACATGGCAGCCATCAGTATCTCTTCCATCTTCACAGCTGCTCAGTAAACAGAGGAATACTAAAATGCAAACGTTAGATAGAAAAGAAAATTCTTCCTGTTGGAGTCTTCCGGTCTGAACTCCGGCGTACGTCTTTGGCCTCCACAGGGTGATGTCGAGTTGAATGAATGGTTGAACTGGCGTTTCAGTGTGAATCTGCGTCACCGTTTCCTGCGTTTTACTCCTAGATGAGTGTTTTTAGGTTCTGATGGTCACAGCAATGGATCTTGTGTATAGAAAGTCCATGACCTTTGATGTAGTTCTGTGATGATGTAACTTCCCTGCCTGAGACTGCGGGTCGGCTGCTGTGGACCTCTGACCGTGGGTTGCAACCAGACCCCTCTCAAGTTGAATGCCCTGTCCCAATAGAGTCCCTACCCCCACCAGTCTGGAGCAAATCCTTGAAGTAGTGTGTCCTTACACTCGCTCCTCCTGGCCAGGGAAAAATGTAATTGAATGACCCGTTTTGAGCATGCACACTAGCTTCACTAGGTGGTGCTGTGTATCTAGTTCTTATAACGCAGGACATTATTGAGAGAGGGCTACACTGGCTGCCAACAATTTGAGTGCTGCACAATGTTTGAGTACTTAACTCGGATGATTGTATTTATAAGGTGCAGATACTTAATTTATAAAAGGCTTGGTGTAACTGCACTGATTGGCTAGAGTAATTGATTGGTTGTTGACATTCCTGGTGATTCTACCTGTTTGTAACAAACATTGTGCGGTGGCCCTGTGGAGCTTGTGGAGTTATGGTGGTTTGATTTGTGCGTCCGTGCTTTATTTGCAAGTTCCCACTTAGAGTTTTCACTGTCCTTTGGTTGTCCATTGATTGGTCGTTTGGTATTCGATTGATTGCAATTGGGAGTTTGGTTGCACTCGTGGCCGTGAATGTCGGTGGCATGTATATTGTGACGATAAGTTATATTATGATATTTATTTACGATTAAGCATTTATAGTCTTACTTGATTTATATACTTAGTAGACATCAGTGGGGCTAATATTTGTAAGTAGTATTTATTTGTTTTATCTGGTCCGCTGTGGTGTCTAAAAATATTGTATTACTACCAATACCATTACTGTATTTGTTGTTACAGAACCACAACTACTATCGCAAAAAAAACTTAAAACACAGTCCGCTTTCTCCTGCAGTCCGTGTGGATTTTATTATATTGGTGTTTTGATTGACACATGCTGCTCAGCATAAATGAGCCCTGATATACTATAGCTCTTCAGAACACTTATTAAATGACCTCAACCTTATCAGTGTAATATAATAATACATTTGTAGAATAATTCAGTTCTATCAATCCAATCCATTTCTAGGTATTCATGCAAAATGTATTTTTGAGTACTGTCTAGCAGCCTTTGTCAAACTTTTTTCAGCCAGGGCACCTTTCAAAAGTGCATAAAATCTCAAGGCACCCCAGTGTAAAATATGATTTAAAAACGACACTGCATAGCCTAAACGTAAATGCAAATGTCCTGTTTATTTAGACAGGACAGTAATGAACAGAGCATAATACAACTGTAAATATTAATAACAATAACAACTTCAACAACTTTATAGCACCTTTAAAAACACAGGTTTACAAAGTGCTTCACAAAACAATAAATCAGAGACACAAATGCCATAAAACCATAAGAGGTGGACCGCCCAAGCTATACAGCAACACAGGCAATACAAGAACCCAACAAATTGAGACCAGGAGAACTCAAATGAAGTGCAGAGATGGCAGGAATGTTTTTCCATCATAGTGCTTGTTTCCATCCGTGCCGCACGCACGCACACGCAAACAATAATCCGCAATGAGAGAGGGAGAGAGAGGTTCACATCGCGCATGCAGCGCGCATACACACACAAATAAGCCACAATTGAGAGAGAGAGGGGAGAGAGAGGGGGGTGTGACTCACAATCAATGAGAGACGTGAGCCTGGTGCGACGCACACAACCGGCCTATCCTGGCAGGGATGGATGAGAGGCAGACACGGAGCTCCTGGTCCACAGTCCTCAGTCGCTCCCTGTACTTGTTCTTGATGTATGTCAGGCTTGAAAAGCTCAGTTCGCACAGATAAGTTGTGGAGAAGGGAAGCAAAATAGCAACAGCGCTACTTGAAGCCACTGGATACTCTTTTTCCACTGTTATCCAAAACCTGTCCAGTTCCATGTCACCAAATCTCATTTTCAATGTGCGGTCTTCCCTGATCTCCATCAGTTGCTCCTGTGTTGGCAGTGGCCAGTCCGTTGCGCTCTCCAGTGCGCGTGAACTCCATGGATCACGGACCCGGTCAAACTGTGCATAACACTCCGATGGAAAATAATGATTAAATCGCTCGTCAAGAGATTTCAGATGCTGGGCTATGAGGTCAGAAAGCGTGCTGCTGTTTACATGCACATTGCACAGGGGAAACATATCCAGCCTGCCCTGTTCCACAAAGGAACGCCAGAGTGTGAGCTTAGATCTGAAGCCACGCAGTTTGTCAGACGAGGAGAGGAGGTTTTCTTCTTTGCCTTGCATTTTAATGTTCAGCTCATTGAGGTGCTTGAAGATGTCAGCCAAATACGCGAGTTTTACGCACCATTGCTCATCTGCGAGCAGCTCTGCATATGCAGATTTCTCTTCTGTCAAGAAGAATCTGAGTTCTTCTCTTAACTCGTACTAGCCAGCGGACTGCAGTGTGTAGCAACAAGCTCTGATGCTCTGCCCCCATTTCCTCGCACAGAATCGATAACAGGCGGCTCTTTAACGGGCGCGCTTTTATGAAATTAACAATGTCCACTGCTCTGTCAAGTATGTCCGAAAGTTCTTTTGGGAGCGTCTTTGCAGCAAGTGCCTCTCTGTGAAGGAAGCAGTGGGTTGTGCGGATGTCAGGGTTTTGCTGTTTGGCCCTGCTAATGAAACCTTTGGCACAGCCTGTCATGGCAGCCGCACCATCCGTACAGATACTAATACAGTTCTTCCAACTCAATCCTCCCTTTTCAAGATACTAATTTGTCACACGATAAATTTCTTCGCGTGTCGTTTTGTTTGGCAGCGGTTTGCAAAATAGAAAATTCTCTCTAATACGGTCCCCATCCACAAACCGAACATTTGCCAAGAGCTAAGCGTGCCCACTAACGTCTGTTGACTCAAGTTGTAAAGAAAAATGTCCACTTGTCTTGATTTTCCCCAAAACGGCAGCTTCAATATCCACAGACATGTCATTGTTTCATTATTTATTTCTTATTGCTTATGTTTATTTATTTATTTATTTATTTATTTTTTTCCACAATGTCTTGCTTTTTAAAAAATGTATGATGACTATATGCTCTGTAAGGTGACCTTGGGTGTCTTGAAAGGCGCCTCTAAATTAAATGTATTATTATTATTATTATTATTGATTCGCCTCCCTATTGTACAATCCGACAGCAGGACCTTTGAAATTTATTTTGCAGCTTGAGGCCCTAGCATTTTGTTTACAATTGCTGTACAGGCTGGCATAATTACAGTCTCTGCAATAGTGTGGGGCGTCTTTGTTTTAGCTACTATTTCAGCTACGAGGTAGCTAGCTTCCAGTGCCTTCTCCGAGACTTTTGCAGATTTAATCATCATTTGTTCTTGACGGCTGTGTTGACTTTTCATTCGAACAAAATATTCAGCATCCTTGTCAGCAAGTGATGGATGATTAGTGGTCAGTAGGGGTGTGACGATACACTCAGCTCACGAGACGAGACGAGACACGATATTCGGTTCACGAGATCGAGACGAGACGAGATTTTAAAAAAACTACAATGACAAAATATATGACTGGAGCAACAGACTTTTATTTAACCGAGTTACACATGCATTTTGAAATGTTTTATTATAACTCTTAACATTCATGAAATTGAAACTAAAACTAAAATTTATAAAAGTTGAAGTAAAATAAATTATATTAAATAATTCTCTTTTTTTTCAAGTGCAAACAATATTATGTGCAAAACCAAATCAAAGTTCTACTCCATCAATACAGATTGCAAATAGTGCAAACAGAGTCTGACCAAGTATGTCACTGACAACTTGGTATTGTCCGTGTCTTATCAGTCACTCTACTGCCATTCATAATTTCCGCCGGGTACCCAAAATGCGGCCAAACAAATCATTTAAAAGTGGCGGGGGCATCTTCGACGGTAATACGGGTATTTTCCGACGTCATTCTGGCTGCCTATAGAGTGGCGAAGTCACGCCTCTTCCGGTAGGGCTCATGGGACCTATGAGATCGAAAAATATGAATGGGTGTCAATGGAGAGAAAATAATTATTTTCTGGTCCCAGTCTTTATATGCCCTGGATTACACATATGTTGTTTGTGGATTTAAATGATAATTTTTCATGCAAAGAAAACTAAAAATGTTCGTGAAGAAGTTTGATAATTTTAGGTTTTATGTGAGGCCGCTTTGTGAACTACAGCTCTTCGCTGCTCTCGACGGATATGATATACATCACCACACCCGCCCTTGGAACTCGGCACAGAGATGGCGATCTCTCTGCCCCACTTCACCGCTTTTTCCAAGGGGAGGATAAAAGCATCGAAAGAAGTGAAAACCATTATAAATCGGGGCACGTGCAGAGTTTCAGTTATGCCGATGGGAAGATTGACACCCATTCATATTTTTCGATCTCATAGGTCCCATGAGCCCTACCGGAAGGGGCGTGACTTCGCCACTCTATGGCTGCTTCCCCTGCTTCCCCTCCTTCTCCTCCTCTTCTTGTTTTCCTTCTCCTTCGTAAGGTTCTGGCAGGCTAGACGTATCAAAGGCGCATTACTGCCCCTACAGGCCACAAATAGAAGTTTGGATAGCTCCGAAATCTCGCAAGACTGATTTTTACCGCGACGGATAATATCGTAGAGTTTAATCTCGCGAGATCTCGTGGCACGAGATCTCGTCACACCCCTAGTGGTCAGGTATCTTTTAAGTTTGCTCGGAACCATCCCTTGGTTTGACAGTTTCATCCCACATATTAGACACAAAGGGAGAGGGCATGCTTCATCCCCAGTACTGATGAAGCCAAGTTTGAGGTAATTGTCGTTGTATGTTCTCTTTTTAGCCTTATCTACCTTTGCGACCTTTGGTGCAGACTCAGAGCTGGTGGACGAAGGCTTGCAGGAAGTAGTAGGCTGAGGCTCCATTTCACAGTCAATCATGTCTGGTTCTTGTGGGGCTTTTCTTTTTAAAAAACGATCCATGATGCTTGTTCCTTGCTCTTTGTGAAATGTATTTTTGCGGTGAAATGTATTTTTGCGGTTAAATTATAAAACAATGTGCTGTGTGCTGCGCTGTCACGTTGACAGCGGTGGGGACGTCACGTTACGTGAGACCGATTTTTATGGTTAATCTTATATATTTGTTTAACTAAAATGACTTTACAATTGTATTAATCCATTCATATGTAAGAAAGAATGTATTTATGTATTCAATATATTCATATATGTCATATATGAAATGTCAGATTATTATTATTATTATTTTTTTTTTAATTAAATGTCAGAATAAGTAATTTTTTGCCGGCACCCCTGACACAGTCACGGGGCACCCACTTTGAGAAAGGCTGGTCTAGAACATTTGACACTGACCTACAATGGCACAACTAGCACTTCTTGTTTAAAGGATTAAAGTCTTCCAAAATACGAACACCGTTTGCATCATGGTGATCTTAAACAGACTTCCCTCCTCCTCCCTATATTACAGATGAGTGTTGGTCAGAGGGCCAAATTGACCTGCACTCCGGATTTTGCCTATGGAAACAAGGGTCATCCTGGGATCATCCCACCTAACGCAACTCTAATATTTGACGTTGAGCTGCTGAGCCTGGAATGAAACAAATCAACTGCCTGTATCATTATGTAAGAAATAAGAATCATGTTGTTACCATTTTAAGATTACAGGCATTCCTATTCTCAACATTTTTTTGTTTGTAGTAAAGCCATTAGACCTAGATTTTAATATTTGAAAACCGTGCAGGACAAAGAAGTGATGCTTTAAGATTATTTATTTTTTGTAATTGCACAACATGATGTAACCATACATAAGTAACTCAAGGTTACACAACTGTTGAATGCCTAACTTATAGATCATTTATATCATGTGAATTGGTAAAGTTTACATGACTGCAGCTTTGATATGATAATAAATGTGTGGCAATAGATTCTTAAATATAAAGGATTACATTTCTGAAGCAAGGCATCGTCATGAATTAATGATCTTATTTAGATGTGATATATTGAGTAAGTATTAACAAATCACATGACTTGGAGCACCAACAGCACTCCTTCCCCAGAATGAGAATCCTCTGATGAAGAATAGTCCCTTTTTAGCTATGACTCGCTCCCTAGTCAATCAGCCTGTAACCCTCTTTGTAATGGGTCTATTTATTTTAAGGGCATTATGTTGTATTTTGTGGACTAGTTTCTACTTTGCCTACAAGTTTGCCCAATTGTCCATTTAAAATAGATTTCCTCTTTGAAACAATAAATATTTTTTATCTAACTGTGTTATGTGTCCATAAGACTAGCAATTGAACATTCGCATGCAAATTACATATTTGTGTTCAGTGGCAGAGTAATACAGTTGATTAAAAAGAAAAACATATTGTAGATGTGAGACTACATACATTTTACGTATAAATATTCTTTATCACGCCAGAATATCTAATTTATGGCTGACCTTTGCCTAACAGTCTTTTTTTTTTTTTTAGCAGTTGACTTCCTAACTGGATGAATTAAGGAAGAGCTCAGAGTCTGCACTGATTCTATACATTTAGTCGATAGTTCAACTGTTCAATATTTTATTAATCAATTTTTCATTCTTTTTCATCCTATCGCATAAACTTATGCATAAACTTACCCTGACAGACCTTCATGTTGTTAATTTTAGGTATTTGGTAACCTGATTTTATATTTGTGCTATAGTTGCTTTTGTAAAATGTCTGTGTGGTTATGATGAGAGAAACTAATGAATTACTGGCAGCGACATTCATCAGAGGGTAAGTGGTATCACAGAGGCCAGATGCTCATTATAATAACTAAGTGAAAAGAAAATACACTAGAGAATACGAAAAGCACATATTTTTACCATAAAGCTGAAGAGCAGGTAATTACAACTTGAAATTAGTTAATACTAGAGACGGGACAGTTAAACTATTAATGTATTTACCTGTGAAGTAATTGGAGACGCCATTGAATTGGTACAGGATATTTATTAACCTGACCCGTCCTTTTTAGGGATGCCGTTTTCTTTTACATTTCAATATTTAAAATTACTATAAGAAAGAAGGAATTCCATTAAGAACCAGTAATAGTTCTAAATAGGAATGACTTGTGTTGCTGTGTTTAAAAAATCATTGCCAGACATATGGTCAGTACTTCACAAGTGTTGCACGATATAGGCAATGCCTAGGCTAGACATGTTTAAAACTTTGCATTTCACTTGCATGGATCCTATTACCATTTTATCCAGTCATCTCTTTTAGACCTAATTTAAATCCATACACTAGTAGTTGAGAACAGAAAGCTGTGACGCACATCAATTCAAGTTTTTTGTGCTTTTCTTTGAAAAGGGGAATGCCCGAAATAGGGGGGGGGGGGGGGGGGGAATCCTTTCAAAGGTGACCTCCCTTTAATCTTTTGTGCATGTTTTTAAGATGCCAACTTTATATCTCTGAGAATTGAAATGTGACTAACCTGTGATAACTGTACATTTTCTTTTTATCAGTATCATACCACACTGCCTGAATAAACCTTGTTTAAATAGGAATATTCCTTAGGCATCATAATGGTTTTATATGACAGATTAATAGCTATAAATTAAGACAACGGATATGCTGGCCTGACTGGAAATACTGTACTTGGCTGCTGGTGTGTTCTGGAATTAGTTTGGCAGCGGCAACTATCCATGCACTGTAGAATGTCATGTGCAAATTAGTTACATAGCCTACTGGATGCAGGCTGAGCCAATGAGACATTTAAAATGTGCTGTTGCAATAAAATGCTCTCGACCTGACTTGAAAATGTTGGCTCGTTCTTCGTATTCATATTCTTCAATATACTGAACATAAAGAAACCTTGGTAAATGTTAAAACACCTGTTTGTTTTTGAATGTCTAACATGGTTTGAAAGTATTTATATGCATAGCACTACAAAATACAGCTTTGCCTAAAAGGAGCAAACATAATTCAAACGGATGTCAATATAGATAAGGTCAGCTCGTGTAGTATTGGGTATAATATGATTGACTGATGAAGAACCCTAGTGGGTGGGACTTGTAACGTCAGCTTGCCTTGTGTTCGTGGACCAGGAAGCTAGTAGTGACTTCCCTTTTTGCATTTGGGTCTAAGGCAATCGTTTTAACGAGCCGAGAAATATATCCAACTTTATTTCGGTGTTTATCCCATTGCCATTTGAATAAGTTTTTTTTTTTTTTCCAATCCGAGCTTCATCCAGGCTGTGAAGGTACGTCTCTTTGTGTCTTAATGCAGCGGGTGAGACCCCTATGATAACAGACGTTACATAGCAAGCTAACGGTAGCTATATAGCTAACTAGTACTATAGTTGTATAGTAATACAGTCACCGTCTGGACCCACTAGGAGAGCTAGTCGTTAGCTATGGTACTATGTAACTATAGTACCATAGCTAACGGTTAGCTCTCCGTCACTGTTAAAATAGGATCATGTTTATCTCCTAGCCAATACCTTAATCATTTAGATGGGATCGACAAGCGTCTCATTTGGTGTTTTGACAATAACTTGCAGTATGCCCAATATAATGGTATGCTTTCGGATTGAGCCAGTGCGAAGTGATGTGTTATATCTTTGTAACTGTTCTTCATACGTAGTGTATCAGCATATAACCTATGTTCAGACAGGACATTACATCTCCGTTACCTCGAGTTAAACGAAGCCAGGGTTTGCTCCCTGTTCGCAGATGATGATGTGCTACCGAGCGAGATGTATCACTTAATATAATCTTCATAACCACTGTCACCAGTATCAGTGGTAACACAGTGTTCCAAGCTAGGGTTAGGGTTCGTCCATCCCTAGCTCCCTCGGCCCTCCAGAAGGGGCGCCAGGCATCACGTCACTTGTTTTGGAGTGAGGGAGGGCCAATGCTAACAGTTAGTTTTATTCTTATGGTTTCATCCCTTGGGCTCTGTACCCTTAACCATATGGGATCACTGAAGTTTGATCTTATCTTTACAATAGTCGGTTGTAGTCACTGTTACTTAAATGTATATGAACAAAAGGTAAGACACGGTAACCCTAATGTGTGACGCAATATAAAACATTCCGGAAAAACAACAACTGAATGTCTTCAAAGAGCCAGTAGACCTGGATATCTTTAGTTTGTTCTAAGTGTGGTTATCTTATATGGTCGTCAAAATAGTAATCTGTTATTACGTCACTGTCATTTAAATAAGACGGTCATTTCGGGAAACAGGCAGTGAAATACTGTATTTCTGCTGACTGTGTGTAAACGGTCCGCAATGCTGCTTCTTTTCGAGACGTCGAGGGCCTAGGAAAGGCCCCAATACGTCACTACCCAGGACATCGGCGGTGAGCTGTGTGAGTGTGGAGCTCTGTCCGAGAGCGTTGAGCCTATCGGACACCCATCGGATAAGGCCAGTTGTGTTCGTGGAGCCGTTGATTAGCGTCAGAGAGAGAGAGTTAGGCCACTCGGAACACCTGCTGTATAAAGCTACGGCTTTAGGATGGTGATGCTCCACCTGAGCAGCGATTTATCCTGATGTTCGCGTCGAGTGTACCTCAGACACTAATAGTACAACTACAATGTGTGCGGCTTATTTAATACAGAACGTCACTCATTATAACGCTCATGTACAACGACGGTACTCTCTGGACATATTTATTTTTTATTTTTCTTGAAGCCTAACCCTCCCTCGGACTCATACATCGAAATCAAGGACCCAGAACCAGCACCTCCACACACCCCATGGCCTTTATATCAGGGGTGGGTCTACCATGAGACCTCTAGGGGTGCTCGGCCCCTGATGAAGAAACTTTTAATGAATTATTATTATTAAGCAACATTTGTTTTACACCCCAAAATATTTAAGAAAATAAAAAACGTTTTATTTTCAAAATATTCAATCCCTATTCAATTAGATACACAATGTTACCTTCAGAAGCAACCTGATTGGTTGGGTGTTCAATTTTTGTTTAGAATAATAATGGTTCAGAAAGAATACTCAGGTTTTAATATAGTAGCCTGTTGGGTGGACTCTCCCCTCAGTTGGGGTTAACCCTTTCTTCTCCAACCTCCTTTGTCCCTCCTAGCAGTGACAATCACGTACAATACAAATATACATATCCTAATCTAGCTAATTTACTACCTCAATAACGATATTCACATCAAAACATGTTTTCTAGCAATTCAATAAATATAGTGTATAAATAAACACCCACACACACACACACCCACACACTAGGGGTGCAACGGTACACTGAAGTCACGGTTCGGTTTATACCTCGGTTCAGAAGTCACGGTTCGGTATGAGTTTGGTACAATGAATGGAAGAGAAAAAGAAAAAATGCAGACGGCAATTTTTCAGGTTGAAAAAAAGGTTCTTTCTCAGGTTGTACCACCTAGTGTCATACAGTCTCTCCCCTGAGCTAGCTGCAACAGCCTGAATGGTGTAATCTAAGATGTAAACAATAAGTACCCCCTATCATCTCCAGACTCCATCTGTAACTTGTAAACAAAATAAGACAATAAGTTCTAAAACTGAAAATGCAGCATGTGTTATTTATCAAAATGCAAAGTATAATAATAACATAACAGCCACTGAGGCTAGATTTAAACATTCTGCAGTTAAATCCAACCTTCCCCTGCAAAAGATACAATAAAGTTTTATTGCTATTAAGTGCAACAGGCATGCCTTTGCCAACTGGCAAATTTTGTAACTCCAGAATAAAGATTAAGGTGTATTTCCACGTGTATTACCACATAACAGTCAAATCTAATATGAAGGCTGTGGTGAACATAAACTTTCCCATAGCCATATTTCTGATGGATATAGCCAATTAACAAAATGTGAAATAAAAATATATCTCCTATAAAATATAAAAGAAAATAACAATCTGTGCTTGATAATTAGAGGCAATATCTCTCAGAAGACATTGTACCTCTTAAAGGCAGCTTCTATGTATTTCAAAGTTTTTGTTCAGATACTCTTGTTTGTCCACACTTTCACTAGTGAGGGTAGATCTTGTCACTATGTAACCTGCTGTTGAAAAATAACTTTCACTTGGCATGGAGGTGGCAGGTACTGCCAGGTAGCATTTGGCCAACTTGGCTAGATTTGGAAATATTGTTTAATTGGAATTCCACCAGTCAAGTGGGTCAGATTCCACATAAATGCTTTCCTTGTCTATGTAGGCAAACACCTCCTCCTTCACCTTCTGTATCAAATCATAATAAAAGATATGATAAAGATGAGGTAAAAGAAAGGTTATACTGAATTAAAGGCAATAGAGTAGAAATGCATTCCCTGAGAAAATTCACTGAGTGCTGCTGTAGTACAAAGTGAGGTTGAAAATACTTTTTAATAAAGCCACATAGATCAAGATGTAAAGAAACGTTAAATGGCTTAAATCAAGTGAAGGGATTTGAACAAAAAATTAAAAGTCTAAATGGAGTAAACAATGTAAACATGCACACCATTTAAGAAAAAGTAAATAGTTGGGAACAAATAAAGTGACCGCTGAATGAAAAGCGCAAAGCATTGCTAAAAATGTAAAATGAATTGAACTGAAGAACGTGTGTGTGTGTGTGTGTGTGTGTGTGTGTGTGTGTGTGTGTGTGTGTGTGTGTGTGTGTGTGTGTGTGTGTGTGTGTGTGTGTGTGTGTGTGTGTGTGTGTGTGTGTGTGTGTGTGTGTGTGTGTGTGTGTGTCTTTAAGTGAATAGCGAGTCGGTGTGTTATTAAAAGTAGCTCAATAGAGAGGGAAAAAACGCCCAATCTGGCAACACTGCCTGAACGTCCTCCAAAAGTAGTATTCCGTTTGGATATTATTGAAGATACAAGTGTGTATATTTGTTCAATGGTTTGAACGAAGGTAAACGGTTGAAATTTCACCGAGTTAAGATGTCTTCAGTAATTTAAGTGTCAGAATGGGCAGACTTAAATGGGACCAAGTGTAGAATATGACGGTTTGAAACTTAAACTGTGATTCTTAAGAAAGTTTAAATGATATCGAAATTCCGTTTAGATATTATTGAAGATACAAGGGTGTAGATTTGTTAAATAGACGAAGATAAACGGTTGAAAATTGATTTAGTTAAGTCTTAAACAGTTGAAGTACCAGAGGATGTTACTGTCCTCTGGTACGTGACGACCATAACATGACTCCCATGTTAAAAAAAAGATAATATTTTAAAAGTAGAGTATCTTATAAAGTATTAAATATTAAAAAAATCTGAAAAGAAGCGCGCGATTCCAAGCTATTCAGAATATTTAAAAATTTGAATGGAGTCTCGGTGAAAAATTGAAGAAGGAGATAGGCCCCAAAGTTTGTAGAGAATAAGAAAGAAAGAAAGAATACAACTTATGAAGAACAATAGTTGAGCGCTGCATTCAGCACTCACCTAAATAGCTACAGCGGAGGACAATTTAATGCAGTGGCAAGCTGTTCCATAGTTTAGGGGCAACAGCAGCAAATGCCTTATCCCCTCTACATTTGTGTTTACTTTTGGGAACAGCCAGTAAGTGCAGGTCAGAGGATCTGAGACTTCTTATAGGAGTGTATTTGACTAGTAAGTCAGATAGGTACATCGGGGCTTTTCCATTTAAGCATTTAGATGTTAGTAGCAAGATCTTAAAATGTATTCTATGGTGGTCAGGGAGCCAGTGAAGGGTGGCTATGATGTGGGATATATTATGTTCACCCTTACGGGTGCCCGTTAGTAGGAGAGCTGCAGCATTTTGTACCAACTGTAAGCGAGAGAGGGTGGCTTTGTTGAGACCAACATATAGGGAATTACAGTAGTCCAGCGGCAGCCTGGTAGTTACAAATGCATGGATTACTTTTTCAAAGTCAGGGACAGTCAGAAAAGGTTTTACTTTAGAAGAAAATCCATACTTCAGGTTAACTCTTGATTTTACAACAGACTTAACCTGTTTGTCAAAAGTAAGATTCGTTTCCAGCATTACACCCAAGCTTCTTATATGGGACTTGACATATGGGTCGAAAAATGTAAGGCCATCCAAGCTTTGACATCCTCCAGACAGTTTAAGAGACATTTAATAGTGGTAGATTCTTGTCCTTTCAGAGGTATGTAAATGTGTGTGTTGTCAGCATAGCAATGGAATGAGATGCCATATTTTCTGAAAATGGAGCCTAGCGAAAGCATGTATAGGGCAAATAGGATAGGTGCAAGAATAGAGCCCTGGGAACACCACATGATAGAGGTGATGAGATGGATTTAAAATCCCCCAGGCAATCACGGTGATGTGATTGTTTTACACCTTTTTACACTTTTCTTAATACAAAAAATACCTTTGGGACTTCGTTTATACCGTACACCCCTAATTCCGGGTGCTTCGGCGGGAGTCCTGGAGCTCTATATCTAAATAATATCATATTATGCATAGATATTCATATCATATAATATACCGGTATATTATCACGGCCAAAAGCTGTGTGTGCCTCCAGGCGTTATTATGAATCTCAAACGACTGTTTTGGGTACCACCGCCCCGCGGAGTTGGTGCCTCGGCAGCGGGCAGCGGGGCTCCGGCGGAGAGTCAAAGCCAAAGTTCCTTTCCCCCAATTCTTCTCAACCATAGCTGAGATAACCCTGATATGTATATTTATAACTCATGGAGGAGAAGGGATTATTGCCATTTGCGGACTCCCGGAGCTCTATATCAAAAAAATAATAAATATATATTTTGATAATAGAGCTCCAGGAGTCCGCAAATGGCAATAATCACCTCTCCCCCATGCTGTTGTTCATTCTGACAGCTCATTTGTATGCAATGGGCATCAGCTTATTTGCATTAAAGCAACAGACACCAGAAACAGCACATTCTGAAGGCACTGAAACAGGGGAATAGCAGTAGGCAAGATGTTTTCTGGAACTTATATACTATGTTTACTTGTTGTGAAAACACCCTTATACGTCATCTTTAAGATTTTTGCTATTTTTATCATCAGAAAAAATGTCAAATGTGAATTAAAAAAACGTCAACAATTTAAAGATATAACCATACATTTTTAAGGATGCACCAACTTTGAAGTATAACTATGGAACTAATATTATGAGCTCCTATGTCTGTCCATTGTACTTTTTCCATCCATCACAGACATCTCCATTGAAGTACATGATTGTAAGCCTCTTTGTATTGAACTCGGTGAGTGCCTCTCTCTGGTCTGTGAGAAGAGACTCATACTCTCTCACACAATTGGCCTTGATACAATACATTGCTGAAACTCCTCTCACAGTCGACTGAACTGACCGGGAAGTATATGTAGGGCACTGCCACTTCTGCGACTCTTGGGAATATCACTCTCAGGCCCCACCAAGCTCCAAAGCAGTTGACAAAGGCTCCCTGGACACGCAGTGCTGATGGGCAATCCATTCTTCACTGAGCTCTGTTGATGGGCTAGCCATGGGTTTCAGTTGTGTGTAGGCTTAAATCTGCTTTTCCAGCACTAGAGCGTGCCTAGGATCAAACACCCTAGCCCACCTGTAGACCTCTCTGGCTTGATCTATGTCCAAGTGCTTTGAGAACATTTTGAAGTAAAGTGAAATGCATCATGGAGATGGTCAAGCACCTCCCTCCTCTCTCCAATCTTCATATTTCTCAAGAGCTCATCTGTCTTACTAATATCTCATTCATCAGGTAAGAACCCATAATATTGTTAGCTAAACAGCGAGGGCCTGCATCTTCTCATCCGTTTCCTCCTGGCTGAGGATGTTTGACTGCCATGGATGATGACTTTTCTGCCCAGGAAAAACTCTATACAGATGAACATGCTCTGCATGGTACTTCAGTGTCTCAAACCAGCTGTTGCCTATGGAGCTCACTGCTTCAGGAGGCCTGCACAAACTCCCTCGTAATGAGGAAGCTCACCCATCTTCTCTTACTGGCAGGCTTCTTGAAAAAGACAGTTCTCATCCATGTCACAAGTTGATTCAGCCTCAGAGAAGTATTTTTTAGTGCTACCAAGTCTCACTCACCAATGTATGACATGGCAGAGACAGGTTACATCGACTCTGTTGGGCATCACTCCTTTCAGAACCTTGTATGCCTTCAGGCAGTAAGATGCATTATCTGTGACCACTGCCCAGGTATCATCAAGGTTCAGCTTGTTGCTGTGGAGGAAAGCTAGTATAGCTTGGGAAAATGTTGAGTAATTGTATCTGTCCATGCAGATGACATCTACCAGAAAGTAGAGGTTTTCAACGCATGCAGTGAGTTAAGGAAACACTTAAATTGTTTAAACTATAATATTGTCAATTGAATACCCTTAAAAGCTCTTCATAAATTAAATGTGTTATTATTATTAAAAGTGTTATTACAATTCCAAGTTTAAACGCAGCATAAATACAGTGATGGTTAGCTAGATGGAGAGGCAGACAGCTGCTAGCACCTTCGCGATATTTTATCAGGATGGAATGGAAGATCCCAATTTACGTGCAAACAACTCACCAATGACTGTTTAGAACGCTGCAGTCCCTTACCTATTTGTCTCATCAACAAACACTGCAAACTCCTTCCCACAGATGTTTTGCATCCGTGGGTTTGCCAGAGGCGTCTCGTATTTTCCGGCAACGCTCCCCCCTGTTTGCAATGCTTGACGAGAAACGGCTGTAGCTTTTTAGCTTTTCTAATGGGATATCAGACTTGGCGCACACAGCCACGAAGTTCTGAAATATTCCATTCTTGTCTTACTAATAAGACAAGAATATTTTTTTTTTATTTAATAGATTTGAATTCCTGTATTCTGGTGCATTTTGGGGATGGCCACTACCTATTTACCTACTATTCATTCAGATTCATAGCCTACAACCTGACAAGCTTACACTGCATATACAGACCTACTTTATGGCCATTCCACCAGCCATTGCTATTTTACCCATTGTTGTTATTTTGATAAGGGTGGAAAGTGCTTACAGCTCTCTGCTAGTTAGCGATCTATCTCTTCTCTACATGTAGTTGTGTTGCGCGAATGCTGCTGAGGGAGAAGCCTATTTGATTGATTCGCTGAATTGTCCAATCATGTGGTGTTAACAAGAAAGAAACGCGATTCCATTGGCCTGGGGCGCACACTGGTGCGACCCGAGGGCGAGTTTTCTTGCGCCAATGAAAAGTCTATCTGCTTGATAGACAGCAAAAAGTTAGCAAGCTTACATGGACTTCAACGTGGCCGGCGCCCCTGACTTGGAGGAGGGCTTTATTTTGAATGACCAATACCTAGCCTAGCCCAAATCATTAACGTGCAGACGGATTTAAATGGTTGCTGGCAGTGACAAGTATATCACACAATTAAACGAGGATAAACGCTATGGATAATAGTTGGTTAATTGTTGTTTAATAGCTGGCAGATATATTCAAGTGAATATTTCACGGAGGGGCGGCGCCCTAGCGCCCTCTATTGACCCTCCGTACTGTATCTAGATACATGTGCTACGATACGATTCAGGGACGATACATTTTCGTATGGAACGATTCGATTCAATGTTCTAACGATCTGGTGCGATTTGATGAAATATGAACGAATCTGATTCATTTTCTATTAATTAAAATAAGCCTTTGATAAAAAACATTACCTACTTGGTCCTACCAGACTCGTACGTCGTTTCATTTGTATTGACAGTCGACCTACTCAATTGACAAACGTTAACTCACTTGAAGGCGGGTGTCTGTTGAAGTTTAAAACTATTGGATCTGCCCAGTGCCACTCTGGATTAGGGTTAGATCTGCCATAACCAGTTATACAAAGTTATAAAATGCAATGCTGTTGTTTCAGCATTGGGTTGGCCCACCATTTGTACAGTGTTGACCCTGATGTTGTTGACCAGATGGTAAAAGTGGTTTTATCTCCCAACAATTATGGCCTCACAGGGCTGTACGCTTACTTTTTAAAATGGTAGCACTGGTGCTAGCAAGCGAAAAAATTCAGTAGCACAAAAATAATTTTGGTAGCACACATACACATACGTATATACAAAAGCAACACTATATGAACAAATTATATGAAAAAAAACAATAGTAAATTGACAATGAACATATTAAATAGTAAAGTGACTATGAGAGCCTCTTTTAAAACATCAGCAGCCAGAAGTGGTGAGCACATTCAACAAAATTAAGTAATTATTACAAATTCAACAAACACTTATTTATTAACCTCTGATGTCCTTTCCCCTACCTCGAGGCAATATTTACAAAACATAGACTTCTTGGATTGGTCGTAGACCAGCCAATTGAACGTTTTTAACCACTGGGGGTTAAACCTGTAAGTTTTCCCGTTGGCCGAGACGGAGTCATGGGTGGAGTCGGCTTCGTCCGAAGGTGCCGGTTCCGTGCTTGTGGTCGCCGAGTCAATCTCATCCATACGTGGATTTTTTTTTCCAAGTTTCCATCTTTATTTGATGAAGAAGAACTTCCGAATACAGGGAAATACCTTTTAATTTTTCCGTTTTGCTTACAAAGTGAATTTCCCGCGACCGTTACAAAGCCTCTTCCTCAACGTGCGAATGTTCGGGAAATGTCGTTTTTTAGTAGTCGAGCGGAACTGGCGAGCCTATAACTCAAAATACATTTCCCAACATTCAACGCTCCCATCATGCTCCCACACACTCACACTTAGTGGTGCCATTGAAAGCTGTACAGAAAGACGTATTACCGGTGTTACCGGTGTTGAGGCCAGCACCGTTTACTCGGTGTTGCACAACGGCAACACCGAGTTTTTTTTTGTTGTTTTTTTCAGTAATAAAAAACAAATTCAGTAAAAATGAATAATATAATTATAATTAGGAAAATTAAAATGTGTAGAATAGGCCACAGTTCTGGGGTCTCATTTATAAAACTGTGCGTAGGATCGTTACTAAAAATGTGCGTACGCCCAGAAGCCAAGTTTTGCGTGCGCCAAAAAATATTCAGATTTATAAAACACTGCGTACGCACACCTGTAGGCAATCTTTGCTTTATAAATCACATACTGACTACAATTGTGCGCAGCTGAATCAGCTTCACGTTCCGCCCTCTACACGCCCCTTTTTAACCATAAATGGTCAATGCAAATGACCTCATGAATGCGATCTGCATATAAAACAGACTCAGATGCCGGTATTATGTCTTGTTGGAAACAATGGCAGAAGTACTGAGAAAATCAAAAAAGCGAAATTTCACGGAGGTTGAAGTGGAGACACTTGTGGGTGAGATGGAGGCCCGAAAGATAGTTTTGTTCGGCGGTCACGGTATTGGGATCGCCAGCAACAAAAAGCAGAGTGAGTGGCAACATGTTGCTGCAGCAGTGAACTCTGTCAGTAGCACGGAGCGCACTGTCCCAGAATTAAAAAAAGAAGTGGTCTGACATAGAGTTACATATTTTTATCTAGCCTACCAATAAATCGTTATGGTCCCTAAATACCCTCTCCCTCCGAATCCTGCCATTTGCATGGTCCGCCAGAAGTGCCATATGGTGCAGCATTACCACGGCGCTCACCTCTGTATTTATAGGGTTACGGTAATAAGACTGACGAGAACGCCTTGGATAATCAGTTTGTAATTACCCACGTAAAATGTTCTTGAACATAACCCCTTTTTAATGCCTGATTTGTCATGAAAAGCATCAAGAGTAACGGACAACGATTGTGATGAGTGTGGCTTGGTTTTTCACACTTGGGATTTAATTGACATTCGATCATGTGTTTACAGTGTCACATAAAAATATTATGTTATTGACACATGTTGGACAGATGCTTTATTCCATGCAGTCGCGCCGTCAGTGGACAGTATGGAGCGACGGGATTAAATATAGAGAATTTCTTTTTATTTCTATTCTAAGGAGATATTTCTGGAGTTATAACTGAGAAATAACGCAGTGGACTTAAATTATTCTGATTAGGATTTAACGCATGATACGGGTTGAAATTAAATTGATGAAGGGCGATGATAAAACATAATCGTTCTTCTCACTCTGCAATTCTTCGGTCTGACTTCAGTTCACCACCACACCGTCTGTGTCGCCAATTCTCCTTTTCCTCCAAACCATGCGTACGCATGGGTCAGAGTTTGCTTAGGGCTGCGCACATTTTCCCGTCAAGTTGGTTTTTTATAGATCACAACCTTGGCGTGAAAAGTCACGTACGCCAATTTCAGCCCCGTTTTGTGCGTACGCAACGGTTATAAATGAGACCCCTGCTCTGTGAGTACAAGACCGGTAACCATAGCAACGCCGGTAAACAAACCCCGCAGAGCCCAATCCCTACGTGAGCTACCCGCGCTACGGCTATCCGGAGGCGCACAGAGCTTTTCGCCGTGATATTATGATATATACAATTATATTATACTATATATATACTATTATATATAGAACGTTATAAGACGCCGAGAATTGGCACGCTGCCAGCCGCTGTCACCGAGTGTGAGAGGAGAGTTGACGGAGAAGATGGCGGTTGACCTATAGTTTCAAAGTCAATACCGTTTATACCGGTAATACCGGTGTTGACACGAGCGTATTACTCGGTGTGAAAATGTCCACACCGCGGCAACCCTAGCACGGGTCCTTCTCACCCTTTCGCACCGGTGCGAGTGGACTTGTATTTATCTTCGCACGCTAAATATTTCAATAGCAAATGTGATCAAAACTGTCGCACTGTACAGCCCTGCCTCACTTCCCCCTACAATACCTCTCATTGAAGGTGTCACAGTCTGTCTCTTGACCCTATTCACCATGATGAAGATAAACATGTTAATTAGAGATGCACCGATCAACCGGCCGCCGATTAAAAAAGCCGGTTTTGTATCCAATCGGCCACAATCGGTGACCTGCCGGTCACTGTCGTAATTTCCGGTTTTCGGCCGATCAAACTCACCCGCATGCGCGGTGCGTAGCAGCTCAAGGCGCCCAGAGCGCGGGAAGAAAAACATGTCGCTGATTTGGACTTATTTCACTGTGTGCCAGGACGACCCAAAACACGCTGTTTGTAATGCTTGCAAGTCAAAAATAAGCCGTGGGGGATCATGTTGCTAGGTACGCGTCCTGCGTCCCTGACGCATTCAAATCTGAAAGGACGCACTAAACTCACTATCCATGCGTCCCGGGGACGCATCTAATTTTCCCCATGAAAAACGATACATTGTGAACATTAAACAACTCGTGTTTAATCACAGTAACTGGCCAAAGAAACCTTCTTGTGAGCAGACCAGACAAGCACTGTTTCAACCCTCTGCGCATCTACTCGGCGCAGACGTGATCCCCTGTTCAAAGTATCGCGACATGCTAATTTAGCCGCTACCAAAACAACTAGCTCGTCACCGCTGATTTCACTTCAACAATTAAAAATACAAACTTCATAGTAAATAAACCCACGTTTCCACTGCTCGATGCTGTGCTCATTCGTGTCGATTATGTTGTAACGTTTAGGGGACGTGCTGTAATGAAATAAATGAAACATAATCCGGTGGTGGTGATGAAAACTACATTGAACGGCAGCCTACATATTGTTATGCCCAAACGGCGCCTGCGCATACATCGCGCTTCCAACGAGATCCCGTTTTTCTCGAGAAACAGGCAGAGAAGAGAGAACGCAAAAATACCACCAAAGAAAAAGATGAAACCTATTGCAGGTCAGCAAACTATTGCAGCTGCATTTTCTGTCCCCACTACCTCTGCACTCCTCCCTGACTCTGATCAGCCTAGAGAGAGTACCTCAACATTGCCTGTACCTACTTCTGCCTCCCCCTCTACTGAGCCTGATGAGCCCACTGCAGAAGAATTGCCTCAACCTTCTACATGTTCCTCCCAAAAAAAGCGAACTTTTCTGAAGCAGTGGCTCACCACATACAAATGGCTGCGCTTTTCAGATGACAATTTCATGTATTGAGTTTAACACTATTAATTTCATTTAAGAAATAGAATAATAATAAAAAAGAAACACATTTTTTAAACTGGGGAGTCGGGACCCATTGAATTTCTCAGGGACCCACCCAACTCGCCACCTGTGGGTCCCGGGGACTCACTACATTGAAAACCTATCAACATATTATATGATTATAATTATTTCTTAGAAAATCGGTATCGGAAAAACCGGTTTTGGCAGGTCAGACCTCCTTAAAAACCGGAAATCGGTATCGGCCAAGAATTTTGCAATCGGTGCATCTCTAATGTTAATTATTTTTTTCTTTCTCTCTGCAGTATGTCTCTTTATCCATCACTAGAGGACCTGAAGGTGGACAAGGTGCTAAAGGTAAAGTATTCACTTATGTATGAGAATGCTATGCCTTTGCCTTTTCTTATTTTAAAGGTAATGTTTGATGCTCATGGCAAGACGGTCAGGCACTGATATTTCTGTGAAGTTGATGGTTAGTTTCCTTTCTCGGCAAAATGAAAGTTAAATGTTTACTTGGTTGTTTGAAGACCCAGGCCCATTTAGCCCAGACCAGCACCACTCCCATGGCTGCCATCACTGAGGGAAACACACAGCCCCAACCCGCTACAGAGTGCATGCCAGGATCAAGTGAGTTCTATGTTAAACATTTGTCTCCATCTGTACTAGCCCTCGTATTTCATTGTTCATTGTTTGTTGTCCATCTTCTCTCCCCTTTATACTGTTATTGTTAATGTATTCTGTGTCTGAGGCATGGATGTTTTTTTGTTTTTTTTCAATGTTGCTCTATGGGTGGTCTGTCTTTGTTGATTGAGGCTATTCTAAGGCCAAGAAAAGTCAAGGGATGGGAGTGAAGCTTAGTCCTATAGAACAGCGTTCCCGAAGCTTTGTGCGCATAGACCTGACTATGTCAGACAATATTTTTGCAGGCCGTTGTTAGACCGTAGTCGGTTACCCATCATAAAGTTTAACACCATTGCTGTTGTTTCTGCATCGTGCAGGAGTTTAAAGTGTGACGGCCATGAAGTCGTTAAAATACAGAAACATGCACGTCATTCTTTCTTGATACATACAAAGGTGAACATACAAGTGGTTGTCAATTCTAAAGGTAAATCAACGTAGTTAAACACTGATTGTTACGAATGTTGGTGGGCCTTTTGTGTGCATTTTGCAGACAATGTGCAACAGCGAAAGCTGAGGTCACACTTTACGGTTGGTTACAGAATACTAGAGCTGGGTTTCGATTCAAATTTCAAGAATCGATTCTTGAGCTTGAGCTGCTCCCCCCGCGACCCGACCCCGGATAAGCGGATGACGATAAGGATTCGATTCAGATTTTTAAGTTTCAGAATCGATTTTTTCCGATTTTCTCAGATTCCATCCGTTTCGATCCGATTTTGATCTGATTTTCGATCCGATTTCGATTCGATCCGGGGGTTAATGTTATTAAAAATGAAAAATGTATTTGAACCGTTTCCTTCACTTCATGACTGTGTAGAGAAGCAACATATTAAAACTAGTATTATATCAATATTAAACAGCAAATCTTACAAGTATTGGTAGTTACTGATGGCTGGAAGAATGATGAAAAGGTTAAGGGTCAATCTACCTTCAAGAAAGATAATTCAGGACAATAAATGGAGGACATCATTGAGGTGACTATATCTGCAACAGTGGATTCCTACTGGGACACTAACCAGTGCATTATTATTATGCTTGAAAATAATTAAGAATTCACCCAAAAGCGGTTGCTACCAAAAGCATTTTTATTTTAAAACTGCTCACACTTAATAAACTGAGAAGTACTGAAACTGGAAGTATAAAATGTAAACGTTGAGCACTTTTCTTTAAAGTGCGAACATAAGAACAGAACATTTTAAACTGTAAAAGCACTGAATGGCGTCTATATGAGCATGTTCAAATCTGTTCTAAAACCACACTCAAGATTTGTTTTCAAGAATATGCAGCACCCTAAGTGTTCAGGGGAATCCCATGAATATTTTCCATGAATATATAAAATATAAATTTTTAACTTATAAAATTCGATTTTTTTTTTTTTCTTTTTTTTTTAATAAAAAAAATCGATCTTTGGGCCATATTACTACTCTGATGGAATGCTCCCCAATACTGCTGATTCAGGTTTCATTTATAATTTTAAATTATGGGATATACGGCTGAAAACAGAGTTCATGAAAATAAGCCAAAAGGTAGGGCTGGGACACCTTGATTGAATAATTTTTTTAACTCATTTTTTAAATCTGTTGTCTGCAATTATCTGATGGTTCCCCAACTTGACAAAATTACTTAAAAGCAAGATGAAAATGCTGCACTTCATACTCATTCTCTATCCGTGGTCGGGCAGTCCACGATTAGAGACTGCAAGTTAAACATGCTTCACTTCCTTTTCCTTTTCTCTGATCAATCTGCCTTACCAAATCCCTCAACACCTGCCATTCATCCCTCTGTCCACACACACACACACACACACACACACACACACACACACACACACACACACACACACACACACACACACACACACACACACACACACACACACACACACACACACACCAGAGATGGAAATTAACTTTTTTGCCCACCAGCCACTGTGGCAGGTAGATTTAAAAATCTACCAGCCACTCATCTTTTTTACCAGCCACTTTTTATGCGCTATATATTTTTTTAATATATGCGTACATTTTAAACAAATTGACATGTTAACAATAAAACATGCATGGCTACACCATCATAAGTCAATCTAATTAGTGCCTGAATACAAATGTGTCCACAGACATGGTAACTAACGTATGATAGTAAGCATTATTGGCCCTTAACACTAATATTCAAAAAAGTTAATTTCCATCTCTGGTGTGTGTGTGTGTGTGTGTGTGTGTGTGTGTGTGTGTGTGTGTGTGTGTGTGTGTGTGTGTGTGTGTGTGTGTGTGTGTGTGTGTGTGTGTGTGTGTGTATTTTTTTAATATATTTTTTTTTTCTTTTTTTTTTAATAAAAAAAATCGATCTTTGCGCCATATTACTACTCTGATGGAATGCTCCCCAATACTGCTGATTCAGGTTTCATTTATAATTTTAAATTATGGGATATACGGCTGAAAACAGAGTTCATGAAAATAAGCCAAAAGGTAGGGCTGGGACACCTTGATTGAATAATTTTTTTAACTCATTTTTTAAATCTGTTGTCTGCAATTATCTGATGGTTCCCCAACTTGACAAAATTACTTAAAAGCAAGATGAAAATGCTGCACTTCATACTCATTCTCTATCCGTGGTCGGGCAGTCCACGATTAGAGACTGCAAGTTAAACATGCTTCACTTCCTTTTCCTTTTCTCTGATCAATCTGCCTTACCAAATCCCTCAACACCTGCCATTCATCCCTCTGTCCACACACACACACACACACACACACACACACACACACACACACACACACACACACACACACACACACACACACACACACACACACACACACACACACACACACACACACACACACACACACACACCAGAGATGGAAATTAACTTTTTTGCCCACCAGCCACTGTGGCAGGTAGATTTAAAAATCTACCAGCCACTCATCTTTTTTACCAGCCACTTTTTATGCGCTATATATTTTTTTAATATATGCGTACATTTTAAACAAATTGACATGTTAACAATAATACATGCATGGCTACACCATCATAAGTCAATCTAATTAGTGCCTGAATACAAATGTGTCCACAGACATGGTAACTAACGTATGATAGTAAGCATTATTGGCCCTTAACACTAATATTCAGAAAAAACATTGCCTCAAAAGGCTATTGGCCTATTGGCTAGTAGAGGCATATACTTGAACTTTATACCCTGAACTTTTAAACGTTGCAAACGTTCAAAAACATAATTATATATTTATGTGGCATTCAGTCCAATGCTGGAAATATATCTGTGGCATTCAGTAGGCCAATGCTGTGATAAAATATGTAAAGTATGACCAAGTGTTTCTTTCTGTTCAATAGATAGAACGTTATCAATCCCCTGTGGGAGAAATTTGTTAATGTTTGTCCCTATAAAACAATAATGATAAAAAAATAAATACACGACGGTAACTGCGTAAGTCAAACCGTCCAATCTGACGGCTCTACTTAACCACGCCCCCTACTCACTTCCTCCAATGCAAAGCGAACAGAACTGAGTAGGGGAGGGCGTAGCATAACTAGTTTGCGAACGACCCAAAGAAACGCAACGCAAATACAATGAGAACATGTATGCGGCTTTAATAAAATCCCGGACGATTTTTAAATTCCGCCACACATTTTTTAAAAGTGTCTCAAAAGGAGGGCATGTCCAGGCAAAAGACGACGTCTGGTTACCCTACGTACGGGAAACCCATTTGATTCCTACCTGTAACACTGTTTAATAGCGGCCCAAATTGGTGGGCGCTATCCTGGTAATTTCTCTGCGTGAGAAATACGAAGTGTGGCGTGTGAGCGTGTGCATGCGTTGAATTGCGTGTGTCAAACGCCGAATGCGTGAGACTTGAGAGCCTGTTACTGGTATATTATCCCGGATGCCGGACAGTTGCAGTTCAGCAAAAGAGGCGTAGAAGAAGAAGGGATGTTGACAGTAATGGTTGTGGAACTGCACAGCGCCGTATAACGAATATTAAATATGCAAATTTGATCAGACCTTACTGAAAAGTATTACCCGACACAGTGGCGGGTGAAGTGACACAATTCACCTGCCACCATACAAATCCACCCGCAAATGGCGGGTGGCGGGTGTTAATTTCCATCCCTCACACACACACACAAACACACACACACACACACACACACACACACACACACACACACACACACACACACACACACACACACACACACACACACACAGACAGACACAGACAAGCTAGTACTCATTCACTCACTCACTATTGCTGTGGGTTCTTCCAGGCCTGTACCCCAATCTGGAGGACCTTGGCGAGTACATGGGTCTGAGCCTTAACAGTGATGAGGTGCACAGTAACCTGGCCTTGGTGCCCGTGGCAGACAATGTAAGTAAAGTGTTTTGGTGGTTTGTGTGTGAATAAATCAAATCTTCTTTTGTTGCCTAACTTAGTTCTATTCTCATAGAATTTATGCTGTAAATGTAAAATAACCCTCTAAACTGGTGCTCAAAATATAAGACTTGCCCCCTAAGCAGTGACATCAATGTACGTTTTGTTTACATGACCCACAGTCTACATCAGGCCTACATTGTATATTTAGTAAGTACTGTTACTGCAACAGGGAATGTACTGAAAGGACAAAATCTGAACAGATCTTTGCAGCACCCTGGGAGAGAGATATAAACTTGAATAAATTAACCAATCACATATATGAACCATGTACTGTATCCCGCAGTGTATTATGAACAAAAACTTTAGAATTTAACAATGCAGCCGGTTTAAATTAATAAATAAGGTGGCCGGATCTACAAACATAACTAATATACCTAATACCTGAAGAGGTACACTTTCCTGTGATTGTCTCACAATGCTATTTGATATCAAGTATCTTGTTTGGGATACGTGTGTGTGTGTGTGTTGTTTTTTGTATCACTTAAAACTAGGGCTGGGCAACAATTAAAAGTATAGTATTGGTGAGTTAACTCGCAATTAATCATACTTTTAAAATTCTATTTTAAATCCATGCCAATTAAAGTTAAATGAGATTATCAAATGGAATGACACATTATCATGACACATCATCATTCATCATATCATTCACATTACATTCACCAAATGTACTTAATGAGCAAAAACTAGACCAAGTGATAGTTTTATTGACTCACTCGGTGTGGGTTGAATATAAAATTTACGGAACACCACAGATTTGGGAATTGTAAACAGGCAGTTAATTTGTACAATAGTATAGTTCATACCTTCTAACAATTGACTGATGAAGTCTAGAAGGATATTTTTTATACATATAATAGTTATATATGCATTCTTATACATTCTTCCATACTATACATTCTTATTCAGGTATTATTGCACTCCAATATGACTCAATACAGGAATACTGGAGCGTAAACAAATATTGAATTGTGGGTCTTCATTCATGATACTGTTCCAAAAAATATATGCATTATTGAAATTTATTTGAAATTACTGAGTTAAAATTACCATAAAATGTCATACACAATGTCACTCCTATATGAAGGCGTATAAGGAACACGCATGATGATTTATAAAAAAATTTACCATGACAAGCTTAATGTCGAAATATTGGCTTAAATCTCGACATTTCGAGAATAAAGTCAACATGAGAATAAAGTTGAATTATCAAAAAGACGAGAATGTTGTCGAGGTGAACATTTCAGTCCCTCTGTCAGTGTGCAATACTGCCCTACAAAGGCAAAGTGCAGTAACTACGTATTTTGTCAAAATTGAGTTCAGACTGAAAATGGGTTTTATAACACCTTCTTTGTCTTGAGACAAAAACTATTTTTCTTCCTATAAAGGTATTAATTGAGAGTATCACCACTATTGTACCTGAAACAGGTTTGGCCGGCCAGTATGAATACTTTGAAGGCATTTTTCTCAGTTTCAATGTTGGCGTAGTTACTGCACTTTGCCTTTGTAGGGCAGAATAGCTCCAGGCATTTTCTGGGCCTCCCCTGGCCCAGAACATTAATCAATGACATCAATGTATCAATATAGGCGGGCCCAAAGCGTTGCTGTTTTACCGACCAGATACGGCAAGAGTCTTATCTACTGGTTAGCTCCACTGGTCTGGATACGTCACCCCTTGTATTCCTCTGATTGGTCGTAGTGTTATCCAATGTGTGTTATCCAGTGATATTTTCAAACGCATGCTTGGTGCCACCAAGCGAGTTGGGCCATTTTCATTACTCGTTGCTAGACCCCACAGCTTTCTAGATGTGGATCTGGATTTCCAGGCTAATGGTGTGTTCCTGAATCCTCGAATGCCAGACTTCCGAGTCGAAAGTCGAAGATCTCAGTCTCCCAGTCTTCTCCCGAATCTGAGAGTAGACCGAGAGCAGTGATGACACTCTCAAACAAAATGTCTGCGCCCGTGAAGAGAATTTTCTTTTTGTATTTGTACCACGTAGGTCATGTTAATGTATACATTGTATGGTCTTGCTCTGCGTGCAATACAATGTAAAGTTGTGTTGTTTGTTTTCGGGGTGGTTTGCTAAAGAGGCTAATGTAGCTAACAATAAACAACGACTAGCCAATGAATGCTATGAATGCTCCGAAACCGGAAGTGACGTCAAACGTGCAACTCGGAAGGCTGGCGTCCAAGGATTCAGGAAAACACCAAAAGCCTTCCTCAATTTACATCATAGAAATTACACAATGATGATAACAAATGTTACATATTGAACTGTCTGTAAATCATGCTGAAGAAAAAATAAATAAAAATACAAAATAAAAATACCGACACGTAAAAAACACAGATATATCGGTCGATCACTAAAACGAAAACCCAATTCAACTTTAAAGTGAAAAAAATAAAACTTGCACACAAGGCCTACCTTTTCATCGTGCTGTTCCCTTTTCCATTCTGCCCCCTGCTCCCAAACCACCCCGGCGTCCACTGATGTCACTCCCATGCAGCAGGTGGCTGCTGTGTCTGGCTATGGGGGCATGGTGCGGCCAGTGACCGGGGCTGACGTGGGCATCAGAAGGGCTGAGATCCGCCCGGGCCTGCGTGAGGTGATCCTATGTAAGGACCAGGACAAGAAGATTGGCTTGCGACTGAGGGCCATAGACAACGTAAGTTTGCCGCAGCGAAGGGCCACTTCGGCAGGCAGCTACTATCTGTGTAGTTAAAGAACAGTAAAGGTTGATAGGTACAGTAACATGGCCGACTTAATCCCTGCACACATTTTCCCCAGACAGCAATACCTGCCTTGTGCAACAACAAAACAATAGGAGAAATTGACATGGAGTCGTCAGTAAAGCCTTCTCTTGTGATACCTGCAGACAGTTGGAAGTCTCAGCTACAGAACTACATTATATATTTATTACAAAGCGTATTGCACCAGACTGGGAGATACAAAGCTCTGCCACACTTTGGTTTCATGTTGATACTTACTGCTTGAAAATAGTGGTCCTTTTTCGTTAATGCTACTGGAAGCCAAGTTATCCATTATGTTTATATATATATATATATATATATATAATTGGAAAATGTTGGGGCATTTATTTTGTTGAAACCATACTGAACATAACCATACTGTGTGTGTGTGTGTGTGTTGATAGGGATAATAATGCGTCAACGTAATCTTACAATTTAATTTGATTAATGAAAATGTATGCATTAACACACGTCAACACTCAAGTGGTGTATTATCATATTCAAAAATCTTTCCTACTGGCTCTGCTCAGCATAACAATTATTGTCTTTACTTTGAATGTGTGAATTGATCCAATCAAAAGCTTCAACAGGAATGTAAATTGGCTGGATAAACCAATCAGCGGTAAACATCCTGCTTAAATAGAATGCATGAAACATTGGGATTTATTTGCTTTTAATGTTTACATCAATTTAGATGCATTTAACTTTTTGAAGCATTCTGGTGGGAATATGTTGACTCTCAAAATGGAGTATGCAGGGAATCGATCCATGTATCTCTTAAGATACTCCATGCCGACATAACTCTAGGTCATTCAGTGCTTTGGATCTGCTTTTTCTTTTGAACCCATTTATCTAATAATCCTTATATTATATAAGTGTATCCCTCTTGTGTCCCTCCCTCCAGGGGGTCTTCATCCAGCTGGTCCAGGCTAACTCCCCTGCGGCCCTGGCCGGCCTGCGCTTCGGCGACCAGGTCCTCCAGATTAATGGGCACAACTGTGCTGGCTGGAGCCTGGACAAGGCCCATAAGGCCCTGAAGGCCGCTTCCGAAACCCGCATCGAGCTCATAGTCAGGGACAGGTTGGTTATGTATTTAACGCTTTATTGAGGTTTAGGGCTTCTGCGCTTTGTCAACATGAGTCTCATTAGATTCATCACTTGTTTAAATGATCAATTTTGGTTGTTTTTATAAATGTTATTTTTCATATAATTACTAATACTTACAAAGGGTTAGGGTTAATTTTTGGTCTACTTGTTTATTCAAAAACCAAGTCACAAGTCTGAAGTAGTTACAAAGGGTTTTAATTAGAGCTGTCAGTTAAACGCGTTATTAACGGCGTTAACGCAAACCAAATTTAACGGCGTTAAAATTTTTATCGCGCGATTAACGTAATTTTTTTATTAAAAAAAAATATATATATTTTTTTTTTTTTGGCTCAAAACAAAGAAGCAGTAGCCTGACTGCTATGTTCAAATGACATTTGTTCAAAGCAGTTGTTTATTTGCACTATAGGCTCTTTTTTTGTATCGTCCTGTTTTGATCAGTATATGCCAATGTTGTTATCAATAGAAAATCATTTGCACAAGGCAAGCCGATGCACTTCATCATGTTGATAAGAGAATTACAATGAGAAGATTATGGGCCAAAAAAATCAAGGGATATTTAGCATAGAAAAAGAATTTGCGATTAATCGCGAATAATAATAGTTAACTATGACATTAATGCGATTAATCACGATTAAATATTTTATTCGCTTGACAGCTCTAGTTTTAATGTAAAAATTGACAAAGATGCAATGCACGCGAGTAAAAGGGAGTACCTAAAATGATAACAAAAACAGCCATGAAGTTAATATGGCAATCTGCATCAACTGCAGCACTAGCTTATCTGATATCAGTTGCCAGAGGCCACTGTAAGCTGTGAATGCTGCTCATGCCCAGGCGTTTTGAAAGACAACCGATGTTTTTAAAAAACACTGTATATTTCAATGTTTTTTACAATCATTATTTGTGTTATAAGCGTGGTGAGCCGTACCTATTTCTCGCCAATCCTCCGTTGGGGTACCAAGCGGTCTGAAAGGGTGCTGCAGTAGCCTGGCTATTGACAGACCAAGCTCAATCGTAGATTGCACGTTGGTCTGGGGAAGCTGCTGTCATTTTCTTCAGCCCAAGAGGCGTGATCAATTGGCCTAGTTCAAATGACTCAGCCAATTGGCTGCTTGCCGTCGCTTCCGTGACGTCATTGTGTTGAACCAGCCAATAGCGTGCCAGGGGGAAAAGCCAGCTTGGTGATTGGCTCCAGCAAAAACATATCGGAAGCAGGCTACCGAACCGTACCGTACCGTTTGCTGGAAACTAGGCATTATATTGGCGTTTCCACCGCCAAAAGTTGGGCAGAGTCCCAAAATAAGCTTGCTGAGCTGCTCCTATTTTCGGTACTCCTACGTTGGGGTACCAAGTGGTCTGAATGGTTGCCAAAAAGGTGGAGCTACATACACGTCACACTTCCGTGCGATAGGGGGGATAAAAACAACACACAGTACCTGCAAAAGGACAACAGCGAAAGGGGAACCCATTCCTTGTGGTTAATTAACTCTGAGGCCCTCTAGGTGTTGGCGGTGTTCTGCGTTGGTGCTGCAGGTGCCGTTGGATTAAATCGCTGTTAATGGCCAGTAATGCCAAGATTGTCCCGTTTTAATGAGCAGTACGAACTGGGTAGATGGGAGTTGATATCTCCAGGTGTTCCTGTCCCATCTGGAAGTAGCCTATATGCATAAGAAAATCTCGTGCAAAAGTTGGATGTGTCACAAAGCCTTGCAACACACTGACATTGAATATGCTATAATATAGATAGCTTAAAATTTGACTTTGAAAAAGGCTTGTTGTCCTGTGTTCGGTGAGTAAGCATATTTTAATTGTTAATTAGCATTTCTTAGTTTTATATCTGCATTTTCTTTTGCCATTTGTCTCCTCTCTAGACCCTTCCAGCGCACCATCACTATGCACAAAGACAGCTCCGGCCATGTGGGATTCATCTACAAGTCTGGGAAAATCACCTCTCTGGTGAAGGATGGCTCTGCCGCCCGCAACGGTCTGCTGACGGACCATTACATCTGTGAGATCAACGGGCAAAATGTTATTGGACTCAAGGTAAGCTGATTACGGTTCCAGTACAATGTTTATCGTACATTGTTACTGCTTACCTCCAGTAGAAATTACCGCCATTTTCTTTGGTTGAATTTGCCTTAAATAAAAAATATGGTACAGTTTGAATTGTTTTCAAAAGTTAATTTTTTTCAATTTTCAGGATTCTCAAATCAAGGACATTTTGAGCACCTCTCCGACTGCAATGACCATCACCATTATGCCCAAGTTCATCTATGAGCACATGATCAAAAGGTACCATTTTCTGTTAAATCTCCCTAACTTATTCCCTGAAATATTAACTCTAGAACAAATCCTGCCATAGTGAGTGAACTGTATATGCCATGGGCCAGACCAGATTCAATACCACTCAAGAGGAAACAAGGTTAACATTACTGAAAAGGTATATGGGTGTAGATTATGTTTTTGTATGATAACCATTTCTGGTTGGCAACCTAGCTTTATGGAAGCATATATGTAGCAAAATTCAAATGGCAATGCAATTTGCAGGTCATTACATTATGCAATTGACAATACATTGTG
Organism: Gadus morhua; assembly: GCF_902167405.1. NCBI lineage: Eukaryota > Metazoa > Chordata > Actinopteri > Gadiformes > Gadidae > Gadus > Gadus morhua. The sequence continues at coordinate 6,951,575 of NC_044048.1, read as the reverse complement.
CAATTGAATAATGTAATTTCAAAATAGATGTTATTCAATACGTTATTCAAAGTGTATTTTAATATGCAAAATCTCAATTAAATTTGAAAAAGCCACTGGCATTTATAGTCCAATTTTTTGAGTGCCTTTATTCAAATGGAAAAGCTATAGCGCCCCCGTGATTGCAATGCACTTCTCCACGCTTCATGTGTTGCAAAATTAAAATTTCAATTCGTGAAAAGGTTTGGAAAAGATTTTGCAAAGCGTATTGCGAAAGATTTTGCAAAGCGTATCAGCGAATCGTGTCTGGGCGGGGACTACGTCACTTCCTCGTCAGCCCAACTAGTAAAGGCCGGTTTATAGTCCTCCGTAAAGTGCTGTAGGTAGACACGGGGAGCCCTCTCCGTCGCCGGAGAGCCTGTTGGAGAGCCTCTCCGTAGCTTAAGTGCGCATCCAATATTTTAACCATCCGTCGACGCAACGGAGACAGACTGAGACGGCAAGGGCTGTGATTGGTCCTCAAACAAAATAAATTCCGGAATCACTTTGCACCTTATTTACTTTGCACATCAAGGACCAATAAAACACCAAATATGATTTGAATAGCTTTTGAAGTTTATTTACAACACTATTTACATGGTTGGTAGTCATTTTAGATCGATCGGGCGGCGAATTGCCACCATCAAGGGGTCTCTGTAGTTACGGAGTAGGATTACGGAGTAGTATACTCCTGTCGTCTATCCGATCTCCCAGACTGTGCACTCTATCACCTGCATCTGTGTCTTCAACACGGTTGTTCTCCGCATCATCTGCCAAACTTCGGTGCGTAGCGACGATCTCATTCATCGCTGACATCCATGGCTGATGCATACGAACATAAACGAGGAAATTACAAGGAATCGACGTAGTTCCCGCCCAGACGTGATTCGCTAAGACGCTTTGCAATACGCTTTGCACATTTTTTTTTAAAACATTTGTGCGGCTTGAAATGTCATTTTAATTTTAAAACAAACGGAGCGTGGAGAAGTGCAGTGCAATCATGGGGGCGCTATAGCTTTTCCATTTGAATAAAGGCACTCAAAAATGAGATTCTATTTTTATTGTTATAGCTTTTTCAAATTGAATGGAGGATTTAATTTTCATTTATTAAACTACACTTTGAATAAAGTAATTTCAAATTACATTATTCAATTGCATAACGAATTGTCAAGTGCAAAATGTAATGACTTATTGAATTGGAAATTGCATTGTCATTTGAATTTTGCTCCATAAATGCTTCCATATAGCTTGGCTAGAATAGAAAATGTCTGAAAATATGGTTGGGAAACAAGCATTCAATCTATCTTTACATGCTTGGAGAGTGTTTTTTTTATAGTGACTGATCAGAGTTCATGAAACTGTATGAGTCTTCTTACAGGAAAATGTCCAAGATGTCTTAAAGTCAGATTTGGTCATTCATTGGTTACTTACCCCAATGCTAGTGTTTGGTTGATCTACTGCTCCAACATGGGGGTAGAAGCTAATTTGTTCAGTTGTTGATGTTTTTTCAGTTATATTGTCATACATTAGTACTAAAGTCACTTCCATCAAAATGACTCTCAAACCTCACTGTCAGCCAAGCAAATGTGATAGATTGGAGTGACATTTGATGAGCATATATTGAATATGCTATAAGTCAACCATTTGTTACATAATAAATACCAATTCAACCAATTGTCATCATGCAAGTCCATAGATCATGTTTATCCAAATGGTTTGTCATTTAAAGCAATGGTTTTGAAGCTACCGACTTTTGAACTTTTTACGAAATTTCCACTGTCTAGCCAAATCTTTCCTGACGGACATTAAGGTTTAGGCATAAATGCATGCAAAATAATGATTGTGCACCACATTTCTGATGTTTTTGCTTTCTACCCATTGCGCAGAAATGCGATTGCTTCGATTAAAAAGACCACAAATGAAAGTGGGATTCCCAACGGAAATGGGAGTCCCTATGGATTCCCATATCCCATCCGGCGCCAAACCTTTTCTATAACTGCTTGAAAACTGCCAGTAACCCATAAAGGGCCCTTTGAGGCCATATTTACGTTCCATCCGACATTTCTTTTCACTTGATTTAATACAAGATTTGGATTAGGATCAATCCATATCACTACTATGTAACCTTCTCAATCCATTTCCACCTAAAAGTTGTTTTAGGGTTTGCGAGGTATAACATTTATTTCTGAGCTGTTTGAAGTGATCATGTGTCAAAGCTACCCACTATCATTAAACATTGATGTGCTCTTGTTCTATTACCAGGATGTCCTCTGGTCTTCTGAGGTCCGCCATGGACCACTCTGTGCCTGAGGTGTGAGAGGACAACCAAGTCTACCCAATCACATGTCTGAAGTCAGGACGTCCACAATCGTATAGGCAGAGATTTTTATCAATGTCTCTTCCCCTCTCAACTTTTTTTTTAACCATTTACTCCTGACCCTGTCTGTAATTGTATCCTATAACTTTTTTCGTTATTATGTTCGACATCACAATTGTGTGTCGTTAACATGACTATGGCTTTTCTATATTTTATGTGTTTTGCTATCGATCTACTTTATTTACATACACGCCTGTTCCATTTCTACCATGTCCTTGCCTTTCATAATCATGACTTTATTGTCCTTTTTAAAGTTTGGACTTTCTTGTGGTCTGCGCTTTACATGCCTTCCTTCCTTTGTATTACGTGACATAAAGGACAGTTATATGTTGTTTTTAAAGCATGCTACCATGACTCCAGAGCTTCCTCCTTTATGAGATGGAGACGGTTCATAAGGCGAGTGACCTTTCACTTTTGTGTCAAAATGCTGTAAACGCTGGTGATCCTCTATAGTCAGTCCTCAACCAACCTTTCCTTTAAATCAAGGCTGTGCTCCATTCCCCGGACTTGCCCCCCCGAGTGTGTTTATGGTAAACTCCATTATGAGAATGGAAATATTCAAATTGGCTGCCCTCTTGAGGTGTGTGTGTGCGTGTGCGTGCATTTCAATCACACCTACTATTGTTGTTCCAAGGGCCATTCCACAAACGGCTGTGGATATGCTGGAGAATCATATCCCTGCCCTTGAGGTCATTATTAGGATTTGGGTTACAGTTTTTAGTTTAATTGTATTAGGTGATAGCACATTTTGAAGGGGATACGTTTTACAGAATATGGAGGGAAGCACCAAAACCCACTACCCTATTTTACTTGAGCTTTTGGCCTTATTCACAAAAGTTGTGTCAACGTCCCCTTGTGAAGCTCAAACAACGCCCTCAGTGCACCGTTTTAGGAAAGAAATCAAAGTATGTCATTGCATGCTAGCGTTGGTTGCTATTGGTAACGGAGACAAATTATTTGAAAGTCTAAATGGTAAATGTAGACATTTAAATGTCATTGCGAAGGGAATAGTTAAGCTTGGGAGATTATAAATTGTTGCTGGACAGATCCACTAAGTGCACTTTCCACTACCTTTTGAGTGGTTTTCATTTTCTTCATCGAGGTATTTGTGTTCCCTATTGATTCTGAATACAAACGTGTACTTTCTATTTTAAGTAAAGGGAATTTATTTTGTTTTTATGCAGAGTGTAGCATGGTCAAATCAATGCATTTACCTCTAAATCAAGGGTCCAGTTGATACATTTCGTTCTGTTTTGCTATGCATCGTTAGGGGATCCCCTCTACTCTTTTCATTCTGTGATTGGTGTGGTTAAAAATTACTAACTATGTCACAATTTTCCTTCCAACCATTTTTAGAAATGCTGTGCTTTTTGATGCTGTTCATTTTTTAATGCATGGATAGGCATTTTGGATTTTGGAGAAGTAATCTGAAAAAGTAGTCATTACTCTGTACAATATTATAAGAATCATAAAAGTTACGTTTGAATTTAACCCGGATAGTTATTGTAAAACAAACAATAAACGAAAAAAGTATTTCTGTTTCTATTTACTTGTCCCTTCTTGGCATAAACTTGGCAAATTAAATCTTTTTACTTAAATTGCATTGAGTTAAAGTGAAGTATTTGAACATTAAAAGTAATAAAAATAGTAATAAATAATTATTTTATTTTATTTTTGCAGCAATTAGACAGGGATGAATTATTTTGTGCATATCTTAGAAAAAAACAAGACGGCTAGGACTTTTAGAGTGATGGCACTGGTCTCCCTCTTATAGAGCCATTCAAGTACAAAGCAACTGTTTGAGACGTCATTCGTAGAATAAAGATAAGCCAACAAAAACAAAGCGCAGACAAAGCTCTGTAGCTGGCAGAAGAATGTTCAGAAGATCTAGAAGTCGGGTATAAGGAACAATTAAACATGGCACTACGACCAGGCACCGCTGAAGGAGGGAAAACAGGCACTGAAAGCTGAAGGAAAGCTGAAATGGAATCAATCCGAAAGAAAGAAATAGTTCATGGGCCAAAGCCTGAAATTTCACATATTGGTACCATCTGGGTTGGAAAATTCTAGTTATTTTTTAATTGTTAAACATCCCTAGATTATGTTTTGATATGATCACCCTTTCAGAGTGCCAGTTTATTAGTGGTTTTCACCTCTGGAACAGATAGATCCCTATCATGCTAACGCGGAACGATGAATTCTCCAGTCATCGTGTATAACTACCATTATACTATTATCTCGTCTCCATTGAAATAAACCCACCAATAAATAATTTAAGTGGCCTCCTATGTACTGGAACAGTTCACATTATCAATTTTATAAGGATATATAGTCTACTTTTACAAAATTTGGAGTTTCAAATAATGTTTAGTGGTTCTTTCTTCAAAAACTATATTAAGTTAAATGAAACTAAATAGTACTCCCTCAGTTTTTATATAATCAACCTAGGTCACAATAACTCTGATGAAACTACACTCAAACATATGTTACATGTAAAATAGTTTTGTTTTATTTTTCTTGACATATTGGGAACTCTACATACAAATATTAGATCCACACCCTCAACCTAGGACTCACCGTTGCCATCATCTGGGTCCCTTAACTCGACAATTGGTTCTTCCTCACTTTGATTGGAACAGGTTTGCAGTTTGCACATATCTGTGCACTTCAGGCAATTGGTGAGAAATGTGCAATCTGGCAATTTGCACGACCTTGGGCACTTGCAGGTGAGCAACTGCAACACTCCAGCTTCCCATCATCATCTATGATCCACCCACTCTCCTTGGGATCCGGCACAGAGGGTTGGGTCTTCAGAGACTGACTCCATATTGCACCCTGATAGTTGGCACGCATTGCATGCATGAAAAGGCAATCCTTAAACGGTGGGAGTTGGTGACGAAGGCATCTGTTGTGCGGGTAGAATGCACATACATACGGCTTATGAACTGTTACAGTTTCTCAAAAAGCTTATCAGACACATCTCAAGAACATCCAAGCTCACTGAAGGCCTCTTGGTAGGCCTTGTTAGACTTAACTAGCTTCAAGGCACCTATGTATCTTCCCACGACCTGCAAAGGCACTGACAGTGTCACAACCAGTGAAGCCATGCATGCCAAGCAGTGCATCAGAGACACCACTTCAAATCGATTGGCCTAGCTTCGTTATGTCCAAGAACCGGGTCTTATTTTGGGTTCCACATTTTTGATAGATAGGACAGTGAATGTTCTTGTTGAATCCTAAGCATAGCACCAACATATCTGTGTCCTCAGCAGTGATGACAACTGCTTTGTAGCCAGACTCTGCTGCATGGAGAGCATGTAACAGCATGCGAGCGTCTGCTTCTTCTTTGGAAGATTTGAGCTCTGTTACCAATTGTTATTTTCTGAGTTAGTAGCGGAATTCATCACACGTAACATACAATGTCTAGTTCTGGAGTTATTCTCTCTGTTTGGGTCCCTTCCATTCATCAACCAAGAATTTGATAAGGCTTGCTTTGTTAGAGGAACTACAGAGCAGTTTCATCTATTGTTGGATGTTGTGGCCAGGTTCTATGTTCTTGAACTGAATGCTTGGTGTACCTCTGTTGGCTCTTTCCGCATCTTTTATGGATGTCTCCTTGTAGTTGTCAAAGACAACATCAATGCGTTGGCTCTTGGCTCCTTCATGGAAGACCTTGGCTAGGGCTGATTCTGCCAGCTGTGTGAAAGTCTTCTCATCCTCATTCCCCTACTGCACCAAGCTCATCCCATCGATGATGGTTTTTGATGATTCTGGGATGACGTATGCAGGAGCAACGCTTTTCTCCAGCTCTCTCGCTAAAGCAGCTCTATTGGTCTTGTGCAAAGATCCATCGCCATTGGCGAGGGCCCATGGCAGAGGGCCAAGGGGATGAGCCAAGACATCACTCATGTGAAGCTGTCGGCTCTCAGCCACAAGGATCATGTGGCCAAACAAGTTTCTATCAGCCTTCCGAACTGCTTGCTTGACTTGTCCTAGGATGCATGGCTTTTTTTGTACGTCAGAGAATGTTATCAGCTTCATTTTTGACATTTTGTCATGGAACTTTGTAGTTCCAGCTTCTAGTCGTTCTCGTTTGAAAGCTTGTGAGCACCAAGGAGATCTGCTGCTATAGCTGGTGGTGCAACAGTTGCAGTTGACAAGCTGACAACATCTGAGTGGTCTTGACTAAACAGATTCAACCAACTGGTATCCATGAGCTCAACAAGGGACTGGACATCAGCCTCATCTCTTCTGATCCTAGGAAACTGTAGATCTGGGTGAGTGAGATGTGAATCACCATGACGCACCATGCCCATTAGCTCTCGCAGGTTGTCACTCCGGTACTCTGATGTCATGTAATACTTGGTGACAGCTGCTGGTTTGAGGCTGAAGCCCTTTGTTCCACCAGGTGTTTGTATGTCCTCAATTGTCTGGTCCACAGGAATTCCCCAAAGGGATTCATGCTACCAATCTGGACCGAGAAACCACATTGCAGGAAGTGAGCATGTACTTCAGGTTGGTCAACAGCTAGTCTTGTCATTGATGCCTAGTAGTAGGGCAGGAAACGGGCGTAGTTCAGCTTGTCATACACAAAGCACCAAGGAATATGGTGTGGCTATGTTTTGATTGATTAGCAGAAAACAGAGGTAATGATTATGAATGAAATGAAGGAGATTAAAGTTTTTTGACACTTACCGATTTAATCCAGTGCAGAATGAGCAGAAAGGTTCCATAAACGAAGCTCACCTTGCGTGCATGAAATAGCACCCTTTTTAGGCAAAAGGTTCTATCTCCGCATGTTTCTTTGTAAATACATTTTATTTTTTCTTCTGCTGAAAGTAAATGCAGAACTGCACACGATTATGGTCATCCGAATACAACAACGTACATAAGCGTATACAGCGTAACAAAACGTGTGTGAAAAATTAAACTTTATTTTTACAACATTTGATTTATTGGTTAATGACCAAAATGATATCACTGTTAAGATGATATTACCACATCTGCAATTTTGTGAAATTTCGCTAAAGTGCTTAGCAGTGAAAACGGTAATATAGCCCAAAATATGAAAAGCTGCTTTTGTGCAAGGGTTATATATATGAATCGACTTATATCACTCCGACAAACAGCTTAGTATAGGTAAAGTTTTACGCCCTGAGATGGTACCAATATGTGGTCTTGCCCATGGACTTAAAGAGCCCATGCCATTAAAATCTCATTTTTCCTATTGTTTGTTAAATAACATAGGTCTGAATAAGTTTGTGAGCTGTGGTAAGTTTGAAATCTATGCAGTTTGTCTGCTGAATGCAATAGGCAATGAAAGGAAAAAGGCAGAAGAAATGAGCCGATCTGGATAAGGTGACACTGTGACGTAGCGTTGTCAAATTATTATTCATGGCCCTGCCCACTTGGTTGGTTCGTAACCACCCACAATAATTCTGAAGGAGTCGTGATTGAGCTAGTGCTAAAGGCTAATACGTGACCGGTAGTTGCTTAGTTCGTAGTAACAGGCTAGTTACAGAATTTTGAATGCAATGGCAGAACGACATCGAACTACATGAACTGCGACATGCTGCCTGCCGCCGGTTGCTGCGAGGCACCACCGCCGCGAAGCACCACCGCCCGGCAGCGGGCAGCCGGGCGGTGGTGCCTCGCGCCGGCAGCAGGCAGCAGGCAGCGCACGGAACTGTCTTCTACAGATTGATGTGGAAGTGGAAGAACCAGAGACGTCGGAGAACCCGACGAAGTCCTTTGTGATTCATTATATCGTCTGGACGTGCACACAGCTTTTGGCCGTGATAATATGTATTATTTGATATAGATATCTATGTATTATATGATATTATTTAGATATAGAGCTCCAGGACTGTAACGCAAGTGTTGTACACACGTCGGACTCTCGTCTCTGGTATTTCTCCAACTAGACTCGTAGTGGGGGTTATCTCAGCCATGGTTGAGAATGGATTGGGGGAAAGGAACTTTGGCTTTGACTCCCTGAAGTCATGAACCACGACATGGAGGAGAAAGGGATTGTTGACCGCGGTCGTCTCCCGCCGGAGCCTCGCTGCCGATGGACCACCGCCTCGGCTTCAGGAGGCGGTGATTAGTGCTGACCGCTGCCGAGGCGGCGGGAAGCAGGGCTCAAGCGGGATACATTCGCGGCCAACAATCCCTTTCTCCTCCATGTCGTGGTTCATGTAGCCTACTTCAGGGAGTCAAAGCCAAAGTTCCTTTCCCCCAATTCATTCTCAACCATGGCTGAGATAACCCCCACTACGAGTCTCGTTGTAGAAATACCAGAGACGAGAGTCCGACGTGTTATGCGCCATCACACCAACAGCAGAACGGTTATCCAAATAACAAGGAAGTGTACAACACTTGCGTTACAGTCCTGGAGCTCTATATCTAAATCATATCATATAATACATAGATATCTATATCAAATAATACATATTATCACGGCCAAAAGCTGTGTGCGCGTCCAGACGATATAATGAATCACAAAGGACTTAATCGGGTTCTCCGACATCTATGGTTCTTCCACTTCCACATCAATCTGAAGTAGACGCGGTCGTTTGAGATTGATAATAACCTATCGTCTGGAGGCTCACACAGCTTTTGGCCGTGATAATATATATTATATATTATATGATATAGATATCTATGTATATTAATATGGGTTTCTAAGAGCCATTGCGATACATCCACCGTAAACAGAGCGCATGGTACCGTGGCTACAAGCTGCTCAGGGCCAGGTGATAATATATATTATATATTATATGATATAGATATCTATGTATAATATGGGTTTCTACGAGCCATTGCGATACATCCACCGTAAACAGAGCGCATGGTACTGTCAGTGGCTACAAGCTGCTTAGGGCCACACCCCCACCCCCCTCCTTGACCTGCCTTGACACGCCCACCGTATACAGAGCGCATGGTACTGTGGCTACAAGCTGCTCAGGGCCACACCCCCTACCCCTCCTTGACCTGCCTTGACACGCCCACCGAAACAGCGCGTTTGGGGGAAGCTCAATGTGCGACTGTTTCGGAGTGACTGTTACTCTGCACCACGGCTGAATTTCGGGGACGTCTTTGAATACTGTGTTTGTGGCCCACTAATACCTATATTAAAGCCTCCATAAATAGAATGGCATGGGATCTTTAAGCCTACAAATCAAACTCTAAAAGTGCCTAGGAAAGGTGCCTCGATGCAACATTTAACCCACCTTGGGCAATAGGTTACCCCTAACCAACCAATGTTGGCAACCCATAATCCTTTACTGCGTTAATATTTAAAGCAACAGGCCACCGACAAAGTTTAGCGACTCTAAGCGAAGACGCATGAGAGACGCGGTGAAGAAGAGAAGATAAAGAAATAAAACGTCAACTTCACATTTAAGAAAGACTACTGGGGGTAGTTATTTTCAACATCAACATAAGTTTAGCCTCTTTTTTCCCACGTGAAATGGGATTTGAGTGGCTTAACATATTCCCGTCGGCCAAGTAGTTCAAACAGTAATTCTCACTGTTGGTAACAACCTGATTGGGATAAGAACTCATGGATCGAAAGAGCGCTTTTTTGCTTGACCCGATGACATTTTCGAACAAAGGTTAAGGAAAGGTTGCATAAAGGTTAGGAGATTTGACTTCCCGAATTTAGATAGAACGAGTCTTACCATCTGCCACTGAGAGAGCACCACCAGTCCAAAAGACAATGCTTCTCTCTACACTACTGCCCCCCCCCCCCCCCAATTAGTTGGGTGTCCCCGTACAAATATGCCAGTTGTACGGGGACACCGTACACAGTTGGTAATAGGACTATCTGCTAGGCTGTGATGTGACCTCACTAAGCAGGGGTCTATAGTTTAGGATTATAAACAATAGACTCAATACAATGTAGAACAATTCCTTATCAGAGCTACTTGCCCTATAATTTACTAGAGTACAACATTTACCATGATAAGAAAAGGCCAAATGGCTAAATGTCCCCTTAATGTCCCCAATAAATAGTAACATCTATTTCTTTGATAAATGGAATGCTAAACGCAATGCTTAAGAAATGTCCCCCTTTTTCATTTCATAAATCTTATTATGTTATAATCTTAACCTTATTATGAAGCAGGGGCGGTTCCTTAAGCTACGGGCACACCAAACGCGTAACGCGTGTGGTGTGGCCGTACCTTTAGAGGAGGCAACGGAGGCCAAGCCTCCTTGTGATTTAAAAAAATTAATAAAGATTTACGTGATGATGAAATTATTATTAAAAAATCGATACTTTTAAAAATTGTCTTTGCAATGTGTTTATTACTGAATAATTACATGAAAATTTAGAAAAAAATAGTATGCTACGTCCGGGGCTAGCCACTGAAGGGAGGAAAAGAGGCCAAAACTCACCTTTGCCGCGTTTGAGAATAAAAAATAACCAATCACAATTCAGTTTCACTGTTGCGAGGTAAATCAACCATACCATGTTAAACATAGGAAAGCATCTGTCAATCCAATCTCCTGAGCCAATTGGATGCAGTCAGCAGCCAACAGGCATCTACCCCCTTTCCCCAGGTGAACTAAATCACCTAATCAAGGATTCAGGCAAAAGGCAGCAGGACAGTCATTCCCAAAACCAGGTTGTCGTCTTTTGGCGAGGATAGACCCACGGTACGCTGAAGCGCTGTTTCCGGGGGGTACAGGGTAGAGACAAACTTTTTTGAGCTTGGGGGTTTTTGCACTTGTGTGATTGTGGTTCATAGGAAATAAAGGAAAAAGGATATCCCTTGGTGGGGGTTAGAGTTAGGTGGTGTTCTAGAGGCGGGTTCCGACCGACGACCTGTATAGGTCCGGAAAGGTGCCTGTTTCTTTTCTTTCTCTTTTATTATTTTCCCCGTCTTTTCCATCTAGTATATAGGATGACTAAAGGGAGTAAAGGTAGGGGGAGGGAGGTAGGAGAAAAGGGGCAGTGTAGGGGAAGAGGCAGTAACGAGGAAGGAAGAGAAGAGGAGATTCAGGGAAGAGAAGGTGATTAGTGATGCGCGGGTTACCCAATTACCCGCGGGCCGGGTGGGTTGGGTAGCAGTTTTCTCTAAGTATCGCGGGTTCGGGTGGGGCGGGTCAAAAAAGTCAAAACCCGCAACCCGGAACTTTTGGAATACATAGGTGAAATCGCAATTTTGCGTTAGCCTACAGAACTTATCATTTGCATACATCCCACTGTCACAAAGTTATTGCACTCAAAGCTCCCACTCCTGCTAGTCGTCTGAGTTAGGCACTGCGTGTGCATTGCCTGCGCTATGTGTCTGTTTGTGGGAACATCATAGATAGACATAGGCTATGTCTTCCACGCATTTGTTAACAGTTCTTCAATAAATAATTGCGTAAAGCTGTCGTTGTTGTTTGATGTAGACCTGCCGTTGAAGTTTCACAATAATGCGAATTTAGCGCAAATCCTTCTCATTTAGTTACGTGTTAAATTAGGCATAAGCCTCAGCCCCAGGCTTTTTATTTTATTTGTTGTTATTATTATTTTTATTTTTTTGCAGGTCAAATTGGGAGGGTCGGGCGGGCCGCTTCAGAATTCCCCACGGGTCGGGCGGGGCGGTTTGGAAAATGTCTTGGGTCGGGTTGGGGCGGGTGTTAAAAAAACACCCTCTCGCGCATCAATAGTGTAGATGGTATCGAAACGGAGATGGTGAGTGACTCAAGTGAGGAGGAGGGAGTTGAGAAAAAGGTAGATGTCAAAATGATAGTCCGGTTTGCTGAGGAGGGAGGAATAGGAAAAATGAACCCGTTAAAGCTAACAAAGGAGTTGACAGGATAATGCAGTGAGATAAAGTTTGCTAGGGTTTTAGGGGATGGAAATGTGTTGATTGGTTGCTCGGATGAGCTTCAGGTAATTCTGACAAAGCAACTAACAATGGTTGGTGTTAACAAAGTGGTGAAGGTGGTGCAGGTTGGAATGCAGAGAGAGAAACGTTGCAAAGGGGTGATCACAGCAATCTCTCTGGATATTGAGGAGCAGGAGATTAAAGAGAACCTGGTGGCCAAAGGCATAGGAGTGATTAGTATTAAGAGGATGACAAGGGGCCCTGAAAAGGAAATGAGTGAAACTGTATTGATGGAGCTTAAAGGAGAAGTATTACCAGATAGAGTATTTCTAGGGTTCCTATGTCACTTTTGGAGGCTGTGAAATAATGAAAGAGGAAGGTGCAGTTCAGAAGGTGAAAGTGTTGGACAAAGTGACCTATGCAGAAGCAGTGAAGGTGGTAAAACAGAGGCAAGGTGCTAAGAGTCAGGGAATGGTAGCAGCCTGGGGAGGCGGAAGGAAAGTGACGAGGGAGTCGGTGGGAGAGCAGCAAGATAGGAATAAAGTGTGGGTAGATAAGAAGCAGGTGGAGATTTTTGTTGCAGCAGTGATAAACTCCACTAGAGACTCCACATCAAAGACAACGAGCATACAGATAATGGCTTAGGCATCCAAAGATTATTTGGAGATGGAAGGGTTAAAATGGGAGGCTTTGGTAGCCGAGATAAATACACAGAGTAGTCAGGAGCCGGTGAGAAAACATCATAACCATGGTGAAAATTCTACAGTGGAATGCTAGGAGCTTGGTGGCAAATGGCCGGGAGTTTAAATATTTTTTAAGAGAAATTAAAGGAAAACCACAAGTAACATGCATTCAAGAAACGTTTTTGAAACCAGTGTTAGATTTAGTTATTTATGGATATGTAGGCATAAGAAGAGACAGGAGTGAAGGTGAAGGGGCTGGTGGAGGGTGTGTAACATTTATTAAGCAAGGTATATCATACAGCATCTGTCAATCCATATACACCAGATAGGGTATTAGAAATTGGAACGGAACAAGAGTATATAGTGGTGGAGGTATGGGAGGGGGGAGAGGAGTTTGTTGTTGTTAATTACTATAATCCATGTAAAAGGTTAGAGAATGATAAGATAGTTAGGATTAAAGGTATAGAAAGACACAAGATAATATGGTGTGCAGACTTCAATGCTCATAACACAATGTGGGGAGGGAATCACACAGACACGAATGGAAAAGTGATTGAAGAGATAATGGAGGACAAGAATCTTGTTTGTTTGAATGATGGGAGGGGGACAAGGATGGATATAAGAACAAGTAATGAGGCAGTGTTGGATCTGACGTTGGTGTCAGTAAGTTTGGCAGGGATCAGTAACTGGGAGGTTTTGACAGGTAAATCTTTAGGTAGTGACCACTATGTGTTAGTTTGTTCAGTAGGAGGAAGAGGAGAAGTGAATGTTGGAAATGGAATTCAGAAATGGGTGTATAGTAAAGCAGAATGGGATACATTTAAGTTGGTAAGTGAAGAAGTAATGGTTTCAGTTGATACTAGTGGAGATATAGATACAGTAAATAACAGTGTTACATCAGCAATTATTCCTCATCGTCATCCGCTTATCCGGGGTCGGGTCGCGGGGGGAGCAGCTCAAGCAGGGGGCCCCAGACTTCCCTTTCCCGGGCCACATTGACCAGCTCTGACGGGGGGATCCCGAGGCGTTCCCAGGCCAGTGTTGAGATATAATCTCTCCACCTAGTCCTGGGTCTTCCCCGAGGTCTCCTCCCCACTGGACGTGCCTGAAACACCTCCCAAGGAAGGCGCCCAGTGGGCATCCTTACCAGATGCCCGAACCACCTCAGCTGACTCCTTTCTAAGTAAAGGAGCAGCGGCTCTAATCCGAGTTCCTCACGGATGGTTGAGCTTCTCACCCTATCCCTAAGGGAGACGCCAGCCACCCTTCTGAGAAAACTCATCTCGGCCGCTTGTACCCGCGATCTCGTCCTTTCGGTCATCACCCAGCCCTCATGACCATAGGTGAGGATAGGAACGAAGATCGACTGGTAGATCGAGAGCTTTGCCTTGCGGCTCAGCTCTCTTTTCGTTACAACGGTGCGGTAAAGCGAACGCAATACCGCCCCCGCTGCTCCGATTCTCCGGCCAATCTCACGCTCCATAGTACCCTCACTCGCGAACAACACCCCGAGGTACTTGAACTCCTTCACTTGGGCAAACTAAACACGTAACGCATAATACAATCAATGGCAATGTCTATTACCGCGGGGACACATGCATATTAGGATAGCATACAATACTCATAAGAAACAATGTTTATAATGTATTGCGTACATCATTCAATAGAATCACATGTGGCAGGTTGAGCTATACCTCTGGCTGGTCTCGGAGTATGATTGGGCGAGCCATAGCCATCCTGATTAGGGGGGAGGACTTTATTTTAATATAAGGTCGGTGGACGTCATCGGAAGGGATATGTCCTACCCGTTGTTTTGCTTCCGGGCGTCCATTACTCGGTGGCGTAGGCTGGAAGTTGGTTGCTTGCGAATTAGGTGCTGGTTTGGGCTTACTGTTTGTGCTAACGTGGTTGTCCAGTGTTGTGCGTCTCCTGGCTCTGCTTGACCTGCATTCGCATTCTATTGTTTTCTTTGTTTTATGGTATTCAGCTACGCAGTGGTGTGCTGCCCGTCTGCCCTGCCTGCCCTGCATGGCATGCTGTTTACTGTATGTGCTAATGTGGTTATGCAGTGTTGTGCGTCTCCTGGCTCTGCTGAGCTGCATGCGCATTCTATTTTCTTTGCTTTATAGGTTAATGCTACGCAGTGGTGTGCTGCCCATCTTCTCTGCTTGACCTGCATGCTGCTTTATGCTTTTGTTTGTTTAATTTGTCGGTTCTTTTCATTTCTTTTCATTTAGTTTATTCGTCCAGTCTGCTACATTTATTGTGTACATCTTGTGTGTAATTAGTATCCAGTAGTTCTAATAAATTATATTCATTTGAATTCAAGTCTCTGGCCCAGATTGTACGAACTTGTATTGCCTAAAGCTTTTGTAGCGTCTCGGGGGTGGCTATAGCACGTGTTAGCTAGCACAGTTCTGGTCCTGGGGTATCCCCTCCCCTAGGTGGCGTTGTCGACATCTAACAAATTCTTGCCACGGTCACAATTGGCGTTGTCGGCAGGATGCACTCCTTAAAGGCTGAGACTTGGGTTCTTTCATTTTTTATATAATCTTTTTTTGATTTGCTGCGCATATTCATTATATATACGTGTGTGTGTGTGTGTGTGTATATATGTATGTGTATATATATGTATATGTATATATATGTGTGTGTGTGTGTGTGTGTGTGTGTGTATATATATATATATATATATATATATATATATATATATATATATATATATATATATATATATATTATTTTCTTAAAAAAAATTTTTTTTGTTTTTGTTCAGGTTGAATTTGAGATTCTGGAGGTGAGTCTTGTTTCTTTGTGGTGTCAACAGAGCAGCAGCCCATGTTCCAAGGTCCCCAAAATTCTATCTAAGGTAGGGTTTGGTCCATTTTCAGTAATAAGCTAGTATTCCACTGCTTATCATGGAAGACTAACAAGCATTGCGAGGCATAATTGGCCAGTTAGAGGCAGATAACGAGCGCCTTCGTCAAGAGCGGCCTCCCCCTGATCCTGGATCAGCGCCCGACCCGTTGGCTACGCCGTCCACTGTCACAGAGCGGCTAGTGGTCGTTCCTCGAGATAGAAAATGCCCTGTGTTCAATGGTAAGACTGGCATTGACATAAGAGAGTGGATAGAGGAGTTGCAGGCTTGCATGCGCGTTCGCCGTCTGTCTTTGCTTGAACAGGCCTTCTATATTTTTGATCATTTAGAAGGAGAGGCCCTCATCCTCATCATCATCCTCATCGTCATCCGCTTATCCGGGGTCGGGTCGCGGGGGGAGCAGCTCAAGCAGGGGGCCCCAGACTTCCCTTTCCCGGGCCACATTGACCAGCTCTGACGGGGGGATCCCGAGGCGTTCCCAGGCCAGTGTTGAGATATTATCTCTCCACCTAGTCCTGGGTCTTCCCCGAGGTCTCCTCCCCACTGGACGTGCCTGAAACACCTCCCAAGGAAGGCGCCCAGTGGGCATCCTTACCAGATGCCCGAACCACCTCAACTGACTCCTTTCTAAGTAAAGGAGCAGCGGCTGTAATCCGAGTTCCTCACGGATGGCTGAGCTTCTCACCCTATCCCTAAGGGAGACGCCAGCCACCCTTCTGAGAAAACTCATCTCGGCCGCTTGTACCCGCGATCTCGTCCTTTCGGTCATCACCCAGCCCTCATGACCATAGGTAAGGATAGGAACGAAGATCGACCGGTAGATCGAGAGCTTTGCCTTGCGGCTCAGCTCTCTTTTCGTTACAACGGTGCGGTAAAGCGAACGCAATACCGCCCCCGCTGCTCCGATTCTCCGGCCAATCTCACGCTCCATAGTACCCTCACTCGCGAACAAGACCCCGAGGTACTTGAACTCCTTCACTTGGGCTAAGGACTCATTTCCTACCCGGAGTAAGCAATCCACCGGTTTCCTGCTAAGAGTCATGGCCTCAGATTTAGCGGTGCTGATCCTCATCCCAGCCGCTTCACACTCGGCCGCCAGCCGATCCAGTGAGTGCTGAAGGTCACAGGCCGATGATCCAATGAGGACCACATCATCTGCAAAAAGCAGTGACGAGATCCTCAGACCACCGAACTGCAACCCCTCCCCACCATGACTACGCCTCGATATCCTGTCCATGTATATCACAAACAGGATTGGTGACAAGGCGCAGCCCTGGCGGAGACCAGCACCCACTGAGAACGAAACTGACTGGCTGCCGAGAACACGAACACAGCTCTCGCTTTGGGAGTATAAAGATTGGATGGCCCTGAGGATAGACCCCCTTACCCCATACTCCCGCAGCACCTCCCACAGTTTCTCCCGGGGGACCCGGTCATACGCCTTCTCCTGATCCACAAAACACATGTAGACCGGATGGGCATACTCCCAGGCCCCCTCCAGGATCCTTGCGAGAGTGAAGAGCTGGTCCGTAGTTCCACGTCCGGGGCGAAAACCGCATTGTTCCTCTTCAATCTGAGGTTCGACGATCGGCCGAACCCTCCTTTCCAGCACCTTGGAGTAGACTTTACCAGGGAGGCTGAGAAGTGTGATACCCCGGTAATTGGCACACACTCTCTGGTCCCCCTTTTTGAACAGGGGAACCACCACCCCGGTTTGCCACTCCTTTGGCACTGTACCCGACTCCCACGCGATGTTGAATAGGCGTGTCAACCATGACAGCCCCTCAACACCCAGAGCCTTTAGCATTTCTGGCTGGATCTCATCAATCCCTGGGGCTTTGCCACTGCGGAGATGTTTGACTACCTCAGTGACCTCCACCAGGGAAATTGACGACGAAACACCATCAACCTCGAGCTCTGCCTCCAACATAGAGGGCGTGTTATTCGGATTCAGGAGTTCCTCAAAGTGTTCCTTCCAACGTCCGACGACCTCCTCAGTTGAGGTCAACAGAGTCCCATCCTTACTGTACACAGCTTGGATGGTTCCCCGTTTCCCCCTCCTGAGGTGCCGGATAGTCTTCCAGAAACACTTTGGTGCCGACCGAAAGTCCTTCTCCATGGCCTCTCCGAACTTCTCCCACACCCGCTGCTTAGCCTCCGACACGGCAGCCGCTGCAGCCCTTCGAGCCTGTCGGTACCTTGCAACCGAGTCAGGAGTCCTCCAGGATATCATATCCCGGAAGGCCTCCTTCTTCAGTCGGACGGCTTCCCTGACCACCGGTGTCCACCACGGTGTCCGAGGGTTACCGCCCCTTGAGGAGCCTAAGACCCTGAGGCCACAGCTAGCCACCGCAGCTTCAGCAATGGAGGCTTTGAACACCGCCCACTCCGGCTCAATGCCCCCAACCTCCACAGGAATGCCAGAAAAGCTCCGCCGGAGGTGTGAGTTGAAGATACCTAGGACGGGGGCCTCCTCCAGACGTTCCCAGTTCACCAGCACTACTCGTTTGGGCTTACCAGGTCTATCCGGAAATTTCCCCCATTCCCTGATCCAACTCACAACCAGATGGTGGTCGGTTGACAGTTCCGCCCCTCTCTTTACCCGAGTGTCCAAAACATGCGGCCTCAGATCAGATGACACGATCACGAAATCGATCATCGATCTTCGGCCTAGGGTACTCTGGTACCAGAAGGAGAGGCGAAGGACGAAATTAAGTATCGTCCCCACAGAAAGAGCAGACCCTGCTAAGGTCTTAAACATTTTAAAGGAGTTGTATGGTTGTAATCAGTCATACCTGACCCTGCAGCAAGCCTTTTTCTCTAGACAGCAGCAGGAAGGTGAGACGTTGCAAGAGTTTTCCCTAGCCCTGTTGGCTTTGATGGATCGGGTCCAACAGCGTGCCCCTAGTGGCGGCGTACCTAATGCCGAGGTACTTCTTCGTGACCAATTTATTGAGCATGTCTTGGACGGTGCTCTTCGTAGAGAGCTGAAACAGTTAACCCGTCGTGAGCCACGGGCCACCCTGCTGGAAGTACGCAAGGAAGCAATTCGATGGGAACAGGAGGGATATCCGGGGGGTGCTAGGGCACGTAGTTTCTCTCTTCCAACGGCCTATGGCATACAGTATGGTGTGCAGGGCTGTCCTCGCTCAGGCTCCCCAGTACCTCCATCTGGGGGTGAGTTTGGGGAGTTGAAAGAGCTATTAAGGCAACAACAGGAACAGCTTAACCAGCTTACTCAGACGGTGGCCTCCTTGTGACACCCCTCCTTCCCTAGTAAGCAACACCCCTCTTTCCCTAGTAGGCCCCAACACTCGGGTTCCTTGATATGTAGAAGATGCCAACAGCCAGGTCATTTTGCCAGTGACTGTGACGGGGAACGAGTCCCTTTTTGCCCTCGTGCCAATTCCACCTCTGGCCGGCCCCCCGGTCAAGTGAGCGCATCCCATTCTTCCCAGCAGCCGGGAAACTGAGGCCAACTGAGCTGCCGAGCCACAGCTCAGTTGGGGCGTTTACTGGTTCATGGGGCGGGGAGGTGCCTAAACTTATGTCACATTGTCCAAATGTTGATGTTTTGATTGGTGGAGTCACTGTTCCTTGTCTAATAGATACCGGCTCCATGGTATCCACTGCAACGGAAGATTTCTTTTTACGCCAATTTGAACCGTGGGGCCAGGAACGGCTCCAGTCATGTCATTGGCTTCAACTTAAGGCGGCGAATGGCTTGGCCATTCCATATATTGGCTACTTAGAGTTGGAGGTTGTTTTGTGTGGTAAGATAATGACTCACTGTGGTATCCTGGTAGTCAAGGATCCTGCTGGAGGACCACCTGCTGTCCCTGGGGTACTTGGTATGAACGTGATTAGCCGTTGTTACCATGAGCTTTTTGGGGCATATGGCCCCTCTCTGTTTGATGCCATGTCGGTGTCCAAAGCTCCAGGTCCCGTCATTGAGGCATTACAGCGGTGCCATCGGGCGGCCGTAAAGGCTCCGACTATGCATTTGGGCGTGGCCCGGCTCCGAGGACCACGGGCTGTTCGCATAGCCTGGGGTACTATGAAATTTGTTGCCAGTACCTGTTCAGAGGAGTTTTCAGGGCAGACTGCATTTTTTGAGCCTCCTAATTCAGGGCTGCCAGCAGGGTTACTGGCGTCCCCCTGCTTGGTCCAGGTCCTCAAGGGCACAGCCTATGTCCCAGTGGTTAATGTAGGGTTGACTGAAGTCCTCCTTTACCCCCGAGCTACCCTGGGCTCCATAAGTAGCGTAGAAGTTGTAAGCTTACCTGCTGGTGTAGCAGAGATCAGGCCCATCACCGCCACTATGTCCTCCCAAGTAGCCACTAGCGCCGCACAGGATCGGATTGATGCAATTGACCTTTCCGCCTTGTCTGAACAAGAGCAGACTGAGGGTAGGAGTCTGTTGCACAGATATAGTACTGTTTTCTCAGCTCATGAGGGTGATTTGGGTTGCACCAATCTAATATCCCATCACATCCCACTTCTCGACGAAGTACCCGTGCGGCAAAGGCACCGGCGTCTCCCACCCTCGGATTACGAGGGTGTAAAAGCTCACATCAATCAGCTTCTAGACTCGCAGGTAGTGAGGGAGAGTTGTAGCCCTTATGCATCACCTATTGTTCTGGCCAAAAACAAGGATGGGAGCCTTCGCATGTGCGTGGACTACCGCCTTCTGAATGCTAAGACCCGCAAGGACTCCTTTCCCCTACCCCGTATCGAGGAGAGCTTAGATGCACTCGCAGGGGCCCAGTGGTTCTCTACAATGGACCTTGCCAGCGGTTACAATCAAGTCCCAGTTTCTGAAGCGGATATACCTAAAACGGCGTTCTGCACGCCATTTGGTTTATTCGAATGGAACAGGATGCCCTTCGGACTATGTAACGCCCCGGGCACATTCCAGCGCTTAATGCAGCGTATGTTCGGGGACCAACAGTGCCAGTCCCTGCTCCTTTATTTGGACGACATTGTTGTCTTTTCGTCTTCTGTCACTCAACAACTACAGCGTTTGGAAGTCGTTCTCCAACGTCTTCATAAAGAAGGGCTGAAGGCCAAATTGGAAAAATGTGCTTTCTTCAGACAGCAGGTCAGTTACCTGGGACACGTGATCTCCAATAAGGGAGTGGCTACTGATCCGGCTAAGATCGAGGCAGTGGCTAAGTGGCAGCGGCCGCAGCACATCTCCGAACTGCGCTCATTCTTGGGGTTTGCAAGTTATTACCGGCGCTTTGTGGCAGGCTTTGCAAAACTTGCTGGCCCTCTGCACAAGCTAGTGGCAGACCTTTCTGGCATAAAATGCAAGCGGGGATCCAGCCGTAGTCTGGCAGGGGCGTGGACGATCCTGTGTGAGGAGAGTTTTGAGGCTTTGAAAACCAGATTGGTATCCGCACCGGTTTTAGCCTATGCTGATTTTGCCCTGCCTTTTGTCTTGGAGTTGGATGCGAGCCATAGCGGTCTCGGAGCCGTCCTCTCTCAGGAACAGGAGGGAGTGGTCCGGCCGGTTGCTTACGCAAGCCGGGGTCTACGGCCCACTGAGCGCAATATGGACAACTACAGTTCAATGAAGCTGGAATTTCTTGCCCTCAAGTGGGCCATGGCTGAGAAGTTCAGGGAATATCTGCTGGGGCACAAATGTGTGGTATTCACTGACAACAATCCCCTCAGCTACCTCCAGTCTGCTAAGCTGGGGGCCACTGAACATAGATGGGCAGCCCAGCTGTCGTCTTTTGATTTTGAGATCAAGTATCGCTCTGGCCGCAGCAATAAAAATGCTGATGCCCTGTCAAGGCAGTACCTGTCCAGCGCGAACTTGGGTGGGTCGGCTCTCCCTGGAACTTTGGTCCCAGTCTGCCTGCAGCATGCTTCTGCACCAAACCCTGTGGTGTTGGCAACACAGTCAATAATATCAGTCCTCCCAGGTCACTCCCCCTCTGACATCCGCTACATGCAGGCCAACGATCCTTCTTTGAAAGAAGTTTTGGCCTTCTGGATAAGACAGGTGCCACCTTCCACCAAGGAGCGACATTGTGTCTCTAAACCAGCTCTGGGTTTCCTGCGCTACTGGGATCGATTGGTGGAAAAGGAAGGGGTATTGCATCGTTGGGTTTTCTGTCCCGATGGGGGGGAGGAAACGTTACAGCTCCTCCTGCCTGCAGCCCTCAGGCAAGAAGTCTTGAAACTGCTGCATCAGGACCATGGCCACCAGGGGGCAGAGCGCACCACTGAGCTTGTACGCCGCCGCTGTTTTTGGCCTGGTCTGTATGAAGATGTCAAACAGTGGTGTCGAGAATGTGACCGTTGTCAAATCGCCAAAGACCCTGCACCGGTTCCCCATAGCTTCATGGGCCATTTGCTGGCATCTAGGCCCAATGAAATTGTGGCTATTGATTTCACCCAGTTGGAGCCAGCACAGAATGAGGTCGAAAATGTGCTGGTTATAACGGATGTGTTTAGCAAATACACGCAGGCTATCCCTATACGGGACCAGCGAGCGGCAACAGTTGCCCGGGTGCTTTTGAATGAGTGGTTTTACAGGTTTGGTGTCCCTAGCCGTATTCACTCGGATCAAGGTAGGTGCTTTGAAAGCAACCTGATCCAGCAGCTCTGCTCCCTATATGGTGTGGGGAAGTCTCGCACTACGCCATATCATCCAGCGGGTAATGGGCAGTGCGAGCGATTTAATAG
The DNA here is from genome assembly GCF_902167405.1 of Gadus morhua. NCBI lineage: Eukaryota > Metazoa > Chordata > Actinopteri > Gadiformes > Gadidae > Gadus > Gadus morhua. The sequence goes on along the minus strand of NC_044048.1, from coordinate 6,929,096 downwards.
GACCCTGCACAATCTCTTGCGTACTTTACCAGCAACACGAAAACGAGACTGGACTTGTTGCCTCCCACAGGTTGTGTATTGTTACAACACCACTCCTCACCAAACCACGGGAGAATCCCCATTTTTCTTAATGTTTGGTCGAGAACCATCGCTCCCAATAGATTTCCTCTTGGGACGTGTCCAGGAACCAGTACCGGGAACTGTGCAGGACTGGGTTGTGGAGCACCAAACACGGCTCAGGTTGGCTTTTGAGGGGGCACAGCAGCGCTTAGTAGCAGCTGCTGGTCGCCGGGTAGAGCGACATGACCAAAGGGTTCCTGAGGCACCTCTGCAGATGGGCCAGTTGGTATACCTTCGGGACCACAGTGCTAGAGGACGACACAAGATCCAGGATCTTTGGAGTCCAGTGGTTCATCAGGTGCTTACAGTACCTATGGGACAGGGGTCTGTGTACACAATCACTCCAGTGGACACCTTGCATAAGACAAGAAATGTCCACCGTGATATGTCAAAGGGCCAAGTCCCCCCAAGCTCCATTGTGGAACCACCTCAGGTCCCAACCCAATCCACCTCGGCCATAGCGGCTGACGATCCTCCTGGGGAGGAGGACTTATGGCTTATTGTTTCTTGCCCAGCCCCAGTCGAGCCTTGTCATGCTGGCTCAAGTTCCTCGGGGCCCCTTGAGCCAACACCATTACAGAACATGCCAGTTTTGGAACATGGCTCAGTTCAGTATGGTAGCCCACCCCGGGAGCCGTTTGACTTCTCCGGTGAAACGGCAAGTTTTTCCCTGCCGGTCCGGCGGCAGACGGGGCGTTCCAGGGCCGGTCAGCACTCCAACGTCTACCACCTTCCAAGGCCAGCTGTGAAAGGTCCTGAAGGTTACGTACCTTGATTATGCATGGGTAGCGTTAGCCAGCCCGTTCAAGTTGTTCGAAATTCTGTCTCACAGGTAGTCGTCGGGGCGACGACTCAAAAAGGGGGGGGTAGAATGTGGCAGGTTGAGCTATACCTCTGGCTGGTCTCGGAGTATGATTGGGCGAGCCATAGCCATCCTGATTAGGGAGGCGGCCTTTATTTTAATATAAGGTTGGTGGACGTCATCGGGAAGGATATGTCCTACCCGTTGTTTTGCCTCCGGGGCGTCCATTACTCGGTGGCGTAGGCTGGAAGTTGGTTGCTTGCGAATTAGGTGCTGGTTTGGGATCACCTGGAGGTAGGCTGCTATTAATTTACTATTCTCATCAGTCAACGTATGTAAACCAAAGGCTAACCCTTCTCCGGTTGTGCTGTTAGCCGTAGATGAGCTGCGACTTCGCTCTCCATGACCGGCGGTTCCAAACGGAGGCATTCATCGGCCCCATGCCTTGAAGTGGATCGTGGCCAATTACCCCGACGTCACCGAAGGGCTGCTGTTCTGTTGCGCCACAAATTAACTCTCACATGCATGACGACCTGCATGCGCACTTAATTGTTTTCTTTGTTTTATGTTTATTCAGTTAAGTAGTGGTGTGCTGCCCGTCTGCCCTGCCTGCCCTGCATGGCATGCTGCTTACTGTTTGTGCTAACGTGGTTGTCCAGTGTTGTGCGTCTCCTGGCTCTGCTTGACCTGCATTCGCATTCTATTGTTTTCTTTGTTTTATGGTATTCAGCTACGCAGTGGTGTGCTGCCCGTCTGCCTTGCCTGCCCCGCATGGCATGCTGTTTACTGTATGTGCTAATGTGGTTATGCAGTGTTGTGCGTCTCCTGGCTCTGCTGACCTGCATGCGCATTCTATTTTCTTTGCTTTATAGGTTAATGCTACGCAGTGGTGTGCTGCCCATCTTCTCTGCTTGACCTGCATGCTACTTTATGCTTTTGTTTGTTTAATTTGTCGGTTCTTTTCATTTCTTTTCATTTATTCGTCCAGTCTGCTACATTTATTGTGTACATCTTGTGTGTAATTAGTATCCAGTAGTTCTAATAAATTATATTCATTTGAATTCAAGTCTCTGGCCCAGATTGTACGAACTTGTATTGCCTAAAGCTTTTGAAGCGTCTCGGGGGTGGCTATAGCACGTGTTAGCTAGCACAGTTCTGGTCCTGGGGTATCCCCTCCCCTAGGTGGCGTTGTCGACATCTAACAAATTCTTGCCACGGTCACACACAGTTACCACATATCATATGTTATAGCCTATCATACGTTTTCTTTGCCAAAATTTATTTGAGGACTCTTTTCTGAAGTTGTGGAAGAAAACCCCTTATTCCATGTGTGAATTAGGCCATATTATTTGGCAATAAACTAAGCCATTTGCAGTTTGAAATTCATGTGCATCTGTCTCATCGGAGACTGCAGACGCTGTCAAAATATCAACTCGTCCGATTCAAATGCGCTCATGGCTCTTAAAGGGGATGGGAGCTGGCACTCTCATTGGTTTGTTGCACGTTACGCCCAAACCACACCTACGGGTAATTAGGCTGCTTCAGACCAACCCTTTTGACACTTGCGCCACGGCGCAAGCGTCATTTATCCGCCTGTAAAATAGCGATAGCGCCGTTGAACCGCCCACAAAGCTACTTGCGCTTTGCGCTTCCCACTTGCGTTTCAGACCGTTAAAATAGGGCCCTAAATGTGGTATACATGCTATACGGAGTGCCTGACTCAAACTCTTGTACAGATTCTTCTAAAATAAGAACGATGAGTTAATATTTAAATGAGCAAACATCTTCGATAAATCACAAGTCTGCTCAAGAAGGTTCGGGGCCTTGGCATATATAGCCACATATATCGCACCCCCTTGAGAGGTGTGGTGAATGAAGCGCCACAAATGTCACCGGGTGAATTTTCATTTTTTCTCTTTTTTAAAGGGGGCACAAAAGGGGGCATCTACTCTTAAACCATGACCGGGATTCACTACAAATTGCCACATAGGACTTCAGTGTGGGTGTGGGATTAAAGCAGCTTTAATTATATTTGTGATTTACGAACTAAACTGATTTATTGTTTTAGCTTACCCTTTTTATCTGACTCTTTCCAGTAGGTTTACTACTTTAATGCATTCAATTGATAAAATCAATTCTGCTCTTAATAATAATTTTTTTCTGTTTTTCTGAATCAACAACATAATTATCTCAGAACTCTGTGATAAGGCTTTATGGAATCACAATTCTGGGTAACGCTTTATATTATGGTCCTTGTATTAAGCCTTAGTTAATAGCTAATAAGACCCTTGTTATATGCGTATTAACATTAATTGGTGTTAATAAGACTATATAAAAGTGTAAATAATAACATAATAATCATGTTTATTGCGAGATTATAATACTTTTATGTGCTAACTATTTATCGATTGCTTAATAACATTAATAATAGTCTTATGAGTTTCTTATAGTTGTTAATAAAAGCATTACAAACCCATTTATTGAGTCTTACTACCGCACATGTTGAGTGAGTGTGATCTGTTTTGTGCCGCATATGTGTTCAACATCAAGTGTTCGAACATTTGGAAAACATGTCGGAATCATCAGCACCCAAAACCAACAACTGACAGTCAAAAGATAGGCACAAGCACAGAAAACATGGATGAGAGGAAAAGGTCTGAACTGGAGGACGACCCGTCTGGTAAGTTTAAGAATGTATTGCTATAGTAATGTTAGCTGGTTCTAACAAACTTTTTTTGCTTGCATTACTTTCTTTCAGAGGCTTTGACGTGCTCATGTTGAGCTAACGTTTAGCTTAAGCTATCATAATAAACTAGGTAACCAAACGTATCTAATTCTAACAGTTGTGTCATGAATCCATGTCTAAACGGCTTAATTGATTATTGTAACCTGTCTGCTAACTGTCTATTGGGGTTGATGTTATTTGTCTTTCTTTATACAGTAACAAGAAAGACCAGCCAGAAGAATACTCAACCATCCCCCTTTTTGTTTTTCTCCTGGTTAATTAAAGGTTAAATAAAAAATGGAGATGTCAGACTGGGATTCATCTGAATCTGTTTTATTGAAATGTTGATGTTCAAGATTATTTTTCATTAAAGTTCTGAAGTTCTTCAAATTATTATTATTTTTTCAAAAGAGCTGTCTTAAAGTGTGTTTTTGTGCTTCACCGCCATAACTTTGTATTAACAGTATGTCGTTTCTCTCATCAACCTTGACAACATGTAGAACTCATTAACTGATTATAAGTGTATATTAAAGGACTTATTAACCTTAATAAGCATTGTTCCCACTTTAGATCCTGTACCTGCAAAATGCATAATTAACTGTTTAATAAAGGACTTTTTGACCTTAATAAGCAGTGTTCCCGCTTTAGATCCCGTACCAGCAAAATGCATAATTAGCAGTTTAATAAAGGATTTATTAACCTTAATAAACATTGTTACACCTTAGTAAAGATTTAACAATGACATAATCGATAAGTTAGACTCAATAGATGGGTTTTTAATGTGTTTATTAACAACTATAAGAAACTCATAAGACTATTATTAATGCTATGAAGCGATCAATAAATAGTTAACAAGTTTCTTATAAGTGCTTATAATAGTCTCATAATGTCACAATAAACATGATTATTATGTTATCATTAACACTTATAGTCTTATTAACACAAATTAATGCTAGTAAGTATTTAATAGGGGTCTTATTACCTATTAACTAAGACTTATTACAAGGACCTTAATATAAAGCATTACCCATCTCGGCTGTTTTTCTGAATTAATGAGTTACCAAAAAATCCCAAGAGAAGCTCTCATTATCTTAAAGAGTAAGTGAGCCCACTGTTTCTGATGGAAACCAAACACTGATTTAAAACAATGCGTTTAGGGCTGATAGATTTAGGAAAGGGGGGGCATGTTATCCCCATGGTTATGATACACGCCAACTTTATGATACCTTTTTACTATCTTCGTTGTCTAACTGTTATGAGCACGAAACAATGAAAACAATGTTTCATGGATATCCGCCGCAGTAGCGTTGTACTATAGGTGAAGGGGAAGCTTAACCCTCACCCGGACGTGGACATTAAACACATCGCTGCTCAGAGAGGGCTTCACCCTCCTGGATCTGCAATGTCATCAGATCAGAACATCCCATTAGAACATCAGATCAGAACATCAGAACAGCAGAACATCAGATCAGAACATCAGATCAGGACATCCCATTAGAACATCAGATCAGAACATATGAACAGAACATCCGAACATCAGATCAGAACATCAGAACAGACTTTCCGTCCGAACAATCAAAGTCCTGAGGTGCTCCAAGTCGACAAACTAATAACAATGCCATCAATATTACCTAAGGACATGAATACCTCCCAATATCACAAGCATAAACCAAAATCTAACTGGATTAAATTTAACAGGTGAAACACGTTTGCTTCAATGAAATAGAGCTTCTCTTGGGATTTTGAGGTATCTCGTAAATTCAGAGAAACAGTAAAATATTTTTTGCAATGAAACGTATCTCAGAAGTGAGATAATTTTATTGTTAGTTCAGAAAAACGGCTTATAATTTTTTGCCATCAAAACTTATACGAATTCTGAAATAATTTACTCTCAGAAATTCAGAACCGCGATGAATTTAATTTTGCCATTAAAACTGATCTCAAGTTCAGAGCTAATTAGCTGATTAATTCAGAATAACAGCAGAATTTTTATTCCATAAAACCTTATCTCAGAATCCTGAGATAATTAGCTAATTAATTCAGAAAAACTGAGCAGAATAGATTTTTATTATATTATATTGTTCATATTTATAAGTGAATGCATTACGCTTCTGTAGTTTCTCAACAAATTAACCTGATAAATACTGGTTTTGGTGGACAAACAATATTTTGGATACACACATTGGACTTCAAGTAATTAATCCAATTCATAAAGTGAACAGTAGTGCAATCTTTTGCAGCAGATAATAAGCATTAGGATTCATTCAGCATTATCTCCTCGAGGTAAACAAGGGTTAAACAAATACAGAACAACATATAAATGAATATAGACTGACATAGTTGGTCTTCAGGGTGTTTAGAAATTATTTTCTGATGACTGCTGAGCTGACATATGGAGGAAGTTGCAGATCATTATACTTATAATTGATTATTACACTCACATTATGATATTGCAATAGATTCTTTGTATTTTAATAAAGCTGCATTTACACTCCTTATACCCACATTCACATAAGATCACACACAACCCATTATTTACAATAAAAGCATTTGCTTACAACCACCAAATAGTACACTAACAACACGTGCGCTGTTTCCAATTATGAATGTGAACAAAAACAGCATTTCCCAAGTTGAAGAGCTGAATTGTGACTTACTTTGACTAACTCTCATAAGGTTGGCTTAAAAGACACATCCACAGTGACAGATAAATGACACTAGAACAGCAGTAAGGTTGCAGTTAATATACAGCACAGGGTTAGGGGTTAAATCCTATGTTTTAATGCATTCAGTTGTGGATTAACAATTCAAACTAACCTAGCACACTACTGGACAAGCATCTGTTTGGTAAACAGACCTATTGGTGCTATCTGGTAAAGCTGCACAGATGTTGACGTTTTGCCTTCTATGAATGTCAATACATAATGCTATTTGAGTTGAAACAGTATCAGTAATGCGTTCAAGCTTCATGGTGTATGGCACAAATTGGAACATTTAATTGGTGTCAACTACAATCTGTAATTTGGTAACATTACAATCTCCCTCCCAAAGCTTGAAGCCATAACAATGGGTAGACTCTCATAGATTAGAAATCAATAAATCCTATATAATGTATTGCAAACTGGTTGTTTTTTATGCTTGTCTCTTTACAACTGAAGAAACTTAATTTGAGTTAAGACTTTAGGAACTTTAGTTAAGAACTGGTTATTAGTTCTTTCAGAGCATTCCTGGCATTAATGCCTTGAGCTGTTCCAAACTTAGAGACGGTGAAACTAATAAGAGTATTTATCTGAGAAAAAGATCACTTATGGCATAGCTTGATTCCCTTCAAAATAATTCATTATTATGTTACTCAACTAGCCACACCAAAAATATATAATATTTTTCGATGTTCAGGGTGATTTTTCTATTAAGCCTTTCACATCAAAGATTCATTCAGATAACCTAAGTGAGTCATTATTACCTGTACTCCTGTAATTTGCTGAATCAGACATGATATATTTTTGGGAGGGTAGTTTATCCTGCTACAGCTGGGTTCCTATTGTATTTTAGATGCTATTAGGTGCTCTTCTCTCATATTTGCGTTCCCCCAAGGTCCCCCCCGCCTGCAGGGTAGTGTCTCAGGCCGCCCCCCCGGCGCAGTGAGTGTAAGGCTACAGTGCAGCATCCACGCAGCAGGGATCCGATGTGATACATGGGCTGTCCATTGCGGACAGGGCCACGGCAGAGCCACGCCACCGTCGGGACCATCGGTACAGCCACCGCAAGGAGGTCTACAAGAAAATGTCGGCTCCAGTAGCTTTTCTGAACTGTACCAGAGTCTGCCGCAGGTTCTGGTTCTACATTACCACCTATGGCTCCCTGTTTTTCAGAATCCAGTTCTGCACCGTCTTCAATATGGCTCCTCTCTCTGGTGAAGCCCACTATCTGTTCTTGGGTGGTACATCTCTTTGGCTGGGAAGTATGAGGCATTTCTACACCTGGTGACATCCCTGGGTTACTTGGATTGTCTGGTGTTGCCTCTGTCTGTGGGCATACCTTTAATTCCTCCAACTCAAGCCGTGTCTCACTACAACTACTAGGGATTCCCTCTCTAATCTCTCCTGGCTGGACTTCTCTAGTGCATCCTCCTAATTCGAGACTACCCTCACACCCTACTTTTGGTAAATCTCCCCCTACCGCGTCCAGATATTTCTTCTCTTCAGAGTAGGTGTTTCCCTGCAGAGATTGCACATAGGTGTTTTCATCCAACCTTTCTGGTTCTAAATCTATTCCTTTTTCAGAACCGTGGGACAACCTCTCCACAAACTCTGTTGGATTTTCTAATATACAAGTTTCCTTCTCTTTTTCGTCATTTTCCTGTTTTGCCTCTCCTTCAACTTCCCCCTTGCCGTAATGAGGAATCTCAATGGAGCAGGACATCATGGACGACTGCGGTAAGGCTGAAAGCAGAAGAGTTTTGGAGACAGTGATTGGTTCATTGGCTGCGGTTATTGTGGTAATGGAGTCCATTTCTTCTTCACCCTCATCCGACATCCAGGTGGAAGTGGGACTGCAGGCCTGTGAGTGGAAAGTGCGTTGCTCTGTGATGGTGTCCAGGTCAGAAGGGTTACCAGTTGTGGTGGGAAAAGGGCAGCTTTCTGTCTGGATGCCCATCTCTCGCAGGTGGTGCAAGTAGAGGTGGTGGTGGTACAAGCAAGGGTGGCTAACACTGCTCACTCCGTCCAGGGCACGATGGAATGGGGACAGTCGGTCCCCTGTGCACAGCTTCTCATAGGTGGAAGAGTGGGGCATGGTGTGGGCAAGGTTGTGGGGTAAAGTGTGAGGCAGAGTGTGGGAATAGCCTTCAGGAAGGGATGGGGTTAAGGAATGGGGAAAGGTCTGGGAGTAAGAGTTGAGTAATGAGGCCGTCTCCTCTGACAGAAAGGCAGCCTCCAGCAGCAAGTCAGCTCGGCTAGGGATGTTGCTTTCTCCGCAGCACACAAAGTCACTGTCCTGAGTGCCATCCCCCGACATGCAACGAAGCCCTGATCCCTTTCTTCTTCGGTCTGCAAATACTTGTTCGCTCAGCTTGTTGTATGTGGAGCTCCGTTTCAGCGAGTTGGCAGGAGAAACATCACATGAACACACTGCCCTTCCTCCAAATGGAGGTCTTGGAATGGCTCCGGGACTCTCCCCCGATACAGAAGCAGGGGCTGAACCACCGACTCTGGCACGGCATACAGGCACACCCTCACCCTCCTTGGCCATGCTAGTCTGGGCTATCTCCATGTTGAGCAGCAGGTTCTCCAGCTTGTGGTTCTGGGCATTAATTTCCATGAAGAACTTCTGGACCCCTTCATCCCCACTAAGCCCCCCGGCATCACTCAGGCTATTGTGAACGGTTTCAACAACATCCTTGAGCTGCTGGATCTCGTGCCGTGCGTCTTTCAGGGCCAACTGGGCCTCCACCCTGTGACACTCTTCCTCGATCCAGTCCTCCTGCATTCTTGACAGCTGGCCTCTAAGCTCATCGATCTCTGTGTCTCTGAGGGGGAGGGAGTGAGGGAGGAGATGGAGAAGGAGGAAGGTTATTAAAAGCTGTAGATAAGTTTCAAGAGTTGTAAAGAGAGAGCAAAAGAGAGCATCAAACAAACAAAAAACAACAAATCGCTGCTCCCTCCCTCCCTATTTTTGTCTGCCAATGAGATTTGTTGCATTTCACGCATCTGTAATTGACAGGAAAGTTGGATCCCTGAACCAATCAGAGTAGAGATGCCCTGATTGGTAAAGCATTTGATGGGATAGGTGTCTAAATGTGTGAATACAGAGTAAGTTGCGCCAGACTCAAAACTAGCCAGCAAAACTGTGGGGGAGGACTAGAGGGGCACACATAGGTAACCACTAGGAGGGGAGACATAATTTAACACAGGGAACTGTCATTCATGAAATTATTTCTTTATGCTCAATAAAATGGCAATTTGTTAATCTCCCAGACCGGAAGTCTCAGAAGCAGAGAGCAGGGCAAGCTAACTTGTAAGTAACCATGAACAAGTGATTGACAGCAAACAGAAATATCTGATCTGAACAAGGGACAGCCCTCTCTGGCTTCTTTTCCAGCTCCTCAGAAGTTGGCTGAATCGACAATTTTTTTTTATGCTTTTCTTTCTACAATTTGGGGACCAGTGGAGGGGCTTTTGTCACGAGTAATAAGCCCTTTGTATCGGGCCTTGCGATTGGTTATGGCAGATCCAGAGTGGCACTGGGCAGGTCCAATCATTTTAAAACTTCTACAGACACCCGCCTCCAAGTGAGTGAACGTTTGTCAATTGAGCAGTTCCAGACCTTCTGTACAAATGAAATGAAGTACGATGGTCTGGTAGGACCAGGCTAGCCCAAAGTGGGGCTGAGCAAAGAAAATGGACCAGTCACCACTTGGGGGCGGTGGACGATGCTGAGGCCTTCCTCGAGACCTTCCAGGGAGTGGCCGAGATCTCGAGATGGCCTCGTCAGGAGTGGGCTCACCGTATCCTGCCACTCCTGACGGGGGAGGCCCAGCTCGGAGCCCACAGTCTGCCGGCCATGGCCCCACGGGACTTCGACACCGTTGCCAAGGCCATCCGGGACCGGCTTGGCCTAAACCCCGAAGAACATCGACGCCAGTTCCGCGCGTTGATGTTCACAGAGGGGGACCGACCCTTCGACCGACCCTTCGCCTCTCACGGGAGGAGACGTGCCCCGTCTCCTCCCCACAGTCCCGGCGAGGCGTACGGTATCCCGGTGAGGATACAACGGGGTACGTACCAGGAGCTGTTGGATTCGGGCTGCATGCAGACCATGATCCATCAGCGCCTGGTGCGATCCGAGGCCTTGGTGGAGGCATCAAGCGTTCCGGTGAGGTGTATACACAGGGATGTTCACGAGTATCCCTTGGTCCCCATCGAAATTCGTTATGGAGGGAAAAAGCATAGAGTCAAGGCGGGGGTGAGTTCTGAGCCTCACGCATCCCCTGATTCTAGGGTTAGATTGGCCTGGGTTTCCACAGGCTGTTAGGGGGACCATGGGGGTGCGGATACGACAGGTGGGGACATGTAAGTCGGGTGCTGTGTTCTGTGCCAATGCGGGGGCGTCCAACGCTGTTCAGGGACCGGGGGAGGCATGGGATCCTCAACCCGAGGTCCCAGCACCGAGGTTCCCATCGGTGGAGGAATTTCCCCTCGTGCAGTCTCCTGACTGCTCAAGGGGTACTCGGATACAGCCAAACGCAGTGCTGACTTGCTCACACTTTGTGGTAGTTAGGCATTGGCTTTATCGGGTCGGTCGTGACACCCAGAGTGAGGAGATTGTCACCCAGTTGCTGGTACCTAGGAGCTGCCGGGAAATGGTTTTCCAGGTGGCGGGCCATTTGGGGTACGATAAAACACTCAACCGGATAATGGCTCGGTTCTATTGGCCGGGGATTCGGGCGGAGGTGCGCCTCCTGTCCCGAGTGTACCTTACGTTGGGTATCCAGTCTTAGATTTTACCGTTGGGGGTAAATCTGGTTACCAACAAACGAGTGGTTGTTAGTCAAAGACAGCTGTATGGGCATCAAATACATCCTAATGAATGTGATCACAGATTGCTGGGATTGCACTAGGGCGGTTCAACACCATATCCCCACTGGCACACTACCCCTATCTGTGAAAGCTATTGGTCAAATAGCAACCGGATCGTAGATTAAAGCGCTGTTCTCGCACAGACATCGATAATAACAACATATTTCCAGATACGGTGTCCTAACCTGTCCTCAACGTACTACACCCCTGATGTAGTGAAAATCCGATTGCATGTTAAATCAAAACCGCATATCCGTCGAATATCAAACCGGCTTCTAACTTTTACCTGCTGATGCAGTCTGCTCCGGTAGAGCTGGTCTTTATCACGTCTCCTCCCGTCCTATTAACTGTATTTATGGGACAGAGCCCGATTAAATCTGGATAATTTAGTAAATTGGGTGTTATAGTTAAAGTTTTAAACTACATTTCCGAGTTATTTGAATCACAGCAGCTCCGCTAGCTCGATGCTAAAGCACCAATATGACCAAACACAATGGCCAGAGGACCAGCATCCTTTCTTAACCGTGCAAACAGTTTTACTTGTTCTAGAATTGTTCATTATTTGAGGGTCTTAATTTTTATTTTCTTCAACTTTATCACAGTATTGAAGGGGAGATTTGGAGGTACCTGGTCAGGGCTTGGTCAGCCTACAAATCCCAGCTGTGGAGACTGCGGAGAAACTGCACAGAGCGGACACTAACCCACTGCGCGATGTGACCTGGGAGTGAGTCTTTTCTGTGTCATTATTGGAGGTAAAATTCCGGTCCACTGAAGGGGTTGTTTTTTTCTGTGGGACCTCTGTGTAAGGGCTATTTATGGTCCAAATGTGGCCGTTTGTAGATGTCTTTTATTTTTTCAACAATTTGTCTGGGGTTAATTCATGTTTCAAAGACCTTTGTTGTCTCACCTGTCCTGCAGTCTGTCGATGGTCTCTTTTAGCCTGGCCCGCAGGTGTCGTATACACACCTCCTTCTGTTGTAGGGGGGTGAGGTACTGCTCTGGGGGAGGAGGCCGGAGTCCATGGTTATCCGTGCATGACGTGTACTTCTGGTGACGTCTGGGACATGGTATGAGGATATTTTCAGTAGTAGACATTTCGTTTCTCTGACAATCTTAATTCAGTTTAAATAACCCATGCTATGCTAACCCTAAATTACTGATTAGTAAATATTTACCGGCTACATTATATGTTCTGATGCATAGTACTGCTTGATAAAAAAGGATTTGCAGAAATACATTCTACCATACAGAACATCTGGAAGAACATTTAAGTATTTGTTGGAGGAAATAGGCACCTGCCTTAATCCAAAAACTATTCTAATCTAATTCTATTCTTAAAGTTTCTACCATTCCTCATGAAATACTAATTGTGATTCTCAAAAAGTACTATTTCACATTATCTAACAATATCCAAGTGATAGTATATAATTCTTAAGTCAAAGTGAAAAACTTTAAGTCAATTCATTTTTTTCTTTAACTTGAAGGCCCAAGTTGAAGTGTGGCCCAGATGGGCATCTTACCCCTTGGTAGGGCTGCAGTCACTGCCCTTACATGAGCCACTGCTGCTACTGTGGGTGGCATTGACAAACGGATCTCTATTACTGGCCGGAGCTGATGGCCGCCTGGTCAAAGGGGAGAGGATAAAAAAGGAATATGTTGCTAATGGACATCACTACAAGTTAATAACACACTTTTAGACAGTATAACAACAATGAAAGAATTGGATGCAGATCAAACTAATCTAGATAATGTGAACATGCTCCAGCAAAGTCTTTTCTATGCATATTGAACTTAGACTTGAAGAAAACAATAAGAAAATGTTTGCAGAGGCCACACAACATCACAAATCATATGTCAACACCAGACATTGGATATGTGCCATGCACACTGCCAAATATAGTTGTGTTAGTGATGCCAAGTGCAAAACCGACCACTGGGGGAAAAAAAGAAGGAAAAAAGCTGTATTCGTCAGAACAATAACAAAATAGTATGAATGAAATCCCTTTAACTGTAAGGTGGGGAGGTGGGACTGAACATGCCATATTTACAAATGTATTAATTTCACAAATGATCTTATCAAGTGCATATATTCCCACAATAACAGAGACTTCATCTTTGAACATTCCAATGACAGTTGAAGATGTATTTAGCCTGAAGAACACATGCTTTGTTGGCTCATGGTTAAAAAAATAAATGAGGAGGAACGGCGTCAACAAACCGCTTTCGGGGAGTTGAGGGAGCTTTTTCCGAATGACTGTGGTGCTCTGGAGACCTGGATGCATAGCCTTTAGATGGCGACTTGGTGGAATCATAGTCTTTAGATGGTGGCTTGCTGGACCCATGACCTTTAGATGGTGACTTGGTGGAGGCATAGCTTTTAGAGGGGGTCTTTGAAGACGCATAGCCTTTTGTCGGCCGCATCGAGACCATGTAACCCGTCTCCATTGGGACGTAGTCTAGCTCAATGAACTTGCAGTAGTCGAACCTGCCCATGCAGAGACAACAGGATGTTACATGGCTGTAGATTGAATGTCACCTTGAACAAGAAAGGTTAATATTCCCAAAATAGTAGTGATCAGTGAGGACGAGCATTAACCTAAGGTGGTAGGTCGCAGCCAAACACACCGAGGTCAAGAAAGCAAAGCCAATGTAGGACTGGATTTACGTCATCTTTCAAGAAATTATAGAAGTGATAGACAAACCCTTCCAAATGTGTTTGTATATTAAATACCCCGGAGGTGATTATGGAATATGAAGGGTTTGGTTTCCGTTTGTAGTCGAGTAGTATTGACCAATCCCGTTTGAGCTTGCTTTTGTTGAGTGGGGAGCAACAGTCTCGGAACCCATCCGTCACGCCTGATTTAGCTTTAATTTATATTTTTTTAGTGTCTGTTTGCAGAGATAAGCCTCAATGTATTCTGGATGGGAATCATAGACAAAAAATCTCAAAAACAATGACTGGCAGGGAAGAGGCAGTCCTGGCCCGGATATCCGCTATCTGCTGTCCACCAGAACCACAGAAATATGGCCTGATGTCCCAAGAGGTCAATCATGGCAAGACGATAGCCCATGGTTTCCGAGATTGCTAATAATATCTTGCCAAGGTTTGCTGTGCGTTTCATATACAATATCAATCATTATCATGCTCATAATGCTTGCTTAGTACTGTCTAACCCAGAGACAGTACTAAAGAAGTATCACAAAGTGGTCGTGGGTCGTAACCATCCGGATAACCCCTTCTTCCTAGTCCTCTCAGCCCAGAACGCATTCTCTCTATGTCTGTCCTCTTTGTCTGTCCTGGGCTCCACTAGAATCATGACGGTGCCACATGGCGGTCTCCGTGGGATAGGACCTTCTCTCTGGGTAGATATAAAGGGCTCAATATAAATTGACCAGATTAAACACTATTATACACAAACATAATTATGTATATTATATTCCATTTATGGCATGCCTGATACGCTAAATTCCACTTCATTCTACACAGTACACCTTGAACTACAACTAAAAGGTAATAATGTAGTGACATGCAGAGCAGCCTGATTAAAAAACATGACTAATTATACGAAAAATCGACATGCTAGGGAGATTTTAGTAAACGGTAAATGGAGCAGTGGAATATAAATGTGACTGTCTGTGGAGAACCCACAAGTTGATCTAAAGCCAGCCTATACGGTTCAGTGTGTTTTATTCATAAAACCATAGAATCATATACTAAGCTTTATAAATAAAACCATTGGTGCTTTGATTTTGGTTTTAGAACATCCAAGCAAACAGTATGTATGAGCTTCAAGTGGGTTAACATAAACCAGGTCAAAGTGGAATCAGTTTGAACTTGTGGTGCCCAGGGTAGATATTTGGTCTAAAATGCTCATCTACAAGAATACAGTGGAAAGGCTGGCAATGCTCATCAGGTGTTGTCTGTTCCATCAAATCTCAAAGCTTTGCCTTATGCCTTTTAGGCATTGCCCTAAACCATTCTCTCATATGCAAACACTACAGCCCAATGTAAAGGCAAAGTAAAGGGACATTTCCTTATGATTGATATAATAATCAAATGCAGGCCCTTAAAGAACTGGCAGTGTACTGCTGTGCAGTGTACTCTCCTACTGGAGTAGAAGAGAGGGGGAACTGTTATGGCCAACACCACAAATTCAACCAATATGAAGCTACTTAAAACCACTGCTATGTTATTGACAGAGTAAAAGATAACCAAAAGAGTTATCAGATGTCAATGAGCTTTGTTGTCACAGAATAAGTTCCTGATAACCCATAAGCCCCCGTAGTGCTCTCTGACCACGTCAGTGTTTTGTGTTTTAGCATCTATGGAACTACAGCTGGTATGGTGTGACTGCAATGCGTCTCACGCAGGTTGAGCGGGCACAGGAGTATCAACTGGAGCTGTGGTCGCTGTCGACTTCTTGTCTGACACCGGCACGGACACAGACACCGGCATTTGCTGCCAGCTGCGTTTGCGTTGCATCTTCAGAGGGTGGAATCTGAGAAACATAAATTAAAGAGAGCAGGTTCCCTGAAGACTCTGCCCCCAGATTAGGAATTGTCTATAGCCACACTATGCTGAGTAACTTCCAAGGAAACTATAGGCATTGATTATTTAAATCCTGATTTACATAAATACAACTGTCATTCAATTGTAACTTACAACCAGTATGTATAATATATCTCGACAATTATAACCTTCCTAATTTATCATCACAAATAACCTGATTCACAAACCATAAAGTAAAAACATAAACTAAATCATAACTCATTCAATACAAAAATGTATCTGAAAAGTAAATTGCTTTGAATGAAGGGTACTAAATAAACAATTTGAACAAATAAAAGAAAGTTATCCTACACCAGCATTGCGTTAGGAGACCTCTGCGCCATTTAAGACCTGATGAATCCTTGTAGTAGCCAAAGGGAATGGGCTGTTGTCTATGTAAGGTGGACTCATCGTGCGATGTTACCCCGCTGCTTGGAGAATAGCAGACGAAGCATTGAAGCTGGCTAGTGCTACTACACACAGCCAGTCTTTAGTTCATACCTGTCCGGCTGGAACTATCTAACTAATTATTAGACAAGTTAAAAACAAATCACGCCTTTCTTTTCCCCCTCCACATGCACATTTGGCCAAGGCAGGCAGAGGGATGTGTGGACCTGCGTCCACTAAACACACGAGGGAGCGGCTCGTAGCGATGGGAACCTGGGAATTACACTCAAAGACTGTGACATCCAGGGTAGTTACAGAGATCTGTAGCCGGAACGAGCAATATAATAGATTACTGCATTCTGGATTTTATATCGCCTTCACTCATCGCGTGTCACTGGTCCGTTCTGAATCTCTTTCGAGTCATTTGTATGGCTCATACGTCAGCGGTTGTCAGACAATGTAATGCAAGGTGTGGGGGGAGGGTGTAATGTATTTTAAACATATGATTCCTAGTCATTGCTATTATTGTTTAACATCATCATTCATCCCCCCCCCCCTCCACTGAGATAGCCAGTGTGTGGTTAGCGTTCTGGTGTATTCTGGCTACTGTGCATCAACCAGGGGGCCGTGGATAAGGTTTCGTACTCCCCCACCCCGCCCAACTAAGACACACACACACACACACACACACACACACACACACACACACACACACACACACACACACACACACACACACACATACACACACACACACACAAACGTAGGGATTGGGTTGTCTCGAAAAGTGCTATATAAATGTAATTCATTATTATGTTTTATTTTATATTATTATTTCACCTTGAACAGGCTGCAGGGAAGACTTCAACTGGTCTCCTTCAGTATCCTGGTTTTGTGATTACAACCTCTTCTCCTTGGCTCACCTGTGTGGGCCTGCAGCAGGCCTCCGATTGGCTGGAGCAGCAGCAGGAGCAGATGCAGACATGAGGCCCGACGGTTTTCCACGTCCTCTCCTGCTCCTTTGTTTCTCTTCTGACTTCTCTCTCTCCACCGCTTCAGGTCTGGAGCGATCGCCAGCCTAACATACAACAGAATGACGGACATTAAGTTGCTGTCAGCCACACATGAGAAACACAATAGAAAGGTAAAGAAAGAGAGAAAGAAGCAGAAGGCGAAAGAGAAGGCAAAGAAATGTGAACAATGCAAAGGCACCGACACAAGCCACGGCACAAGACTAGTAGAATAGATTTGCCGACCCAGGCCCTGGCACCAAAGGGCGTTAATTTGTCTATGGATGTCTGAGCATTTGACCACAATGCTCAGTCAAACTGACTCTTCTGGCACAGAGACATAATCCAAATCAACAGAAAGAAGAGCAACAGTCAGTGAAATGTGTATTAATCACCAATAAAGTTCCAACTTTTTAAGCAGACAACTGGAAGTGCACAGGCAGATTTATGACCATAACGTAGGATTATTTATTATAACACAGCAACAACAGCACGTAGTAGGAATACCAAGAGAGCCCCCTGGTGGCGATCAACCTTATATACTTTTCAGGAACAACCAATAGATTACCTCCACCTTACGTTATTAAGTACCGATCACATTGATCTGTGCACAAAATGGATAAAACCTTACTGGTTGATATTCTGTGTTGGTAGTACCACAGTCAGAATTAAACCTGCCTCTCAACCCTCTGGAATAACTAACAAACATTTCCCAACTGCAGAATATGAAGAATATATTGGTTGAGAATGCAACTTAATCATTATATTTTCTAGTAACTTGGAAGTTAAAAGGTGCAGTTGTAAAGAGAGACATCAGAAAAGAGCAAAAGAGATTACGATTTTTCGAACTAAACAGGCACAAAAAGTCTCATCCCTCTGTGCTCCTTCACTACGTTTCTCTGCCATTGAGTTTTGCAATTAACCCACCTGGTATTGACAAGCAAATTTGATTATCCGAGCCAATTAAGGAAGAGCGGGCCTGATTGGTCAGAAATGACCAGTCAGCGGTCTAAAATGTAAATTGGCTCATATAATCGCAGAATTTGTGAGAGTAAAACTCTCAAATCTTACCTATAGCACCTTAAATGTTAAAGTTAAACATTACTTTTAAATATTGATTGGTATTAGGTAGAAGTAGCTAAAATGTTGCGGCTGAATGTGTGAATGTGTGTGTGTTTATAAAGCTGCGTGCCATTTACAAATGCTTTTTGTTACACAACAGTTTGCATTATATCTATAAGCTGTACGTGCACTGTGTTAGAGTGGATCAGATAACCCTTCATTCAATCAAGGATTGATTATGGCTCGATCTGTTGAACAACAGAAATAGCATCCCTATGATAGTAGGGCCCTGAGCCTCTGATGACATCAAACTTTTAGGTGTGTCCTCAGTTACTTCGGCAATGCATCTTGATTAGAGGCAACCCAGCCTCATTGCTCGTGGAGCAAGAGATCATTCCTTAACGCAAAGATATCAGCCAAAAAGTTGTGAATGATTCACATCAAGGCTGGTGTCATAAATGTGGCTGATTAGGTGTTTGAAGATTTTTTTTGTGAATGCAACCACTTTTCTAAAAGAAAAGACAGAAACCAATAAACCAGGGACCAGGTCTCACTCACAGACAGTGAAATAAACACGTAGGCCTACACACAAGCAGCGGTTGTGTGTGTAGTGTAGAGTTTGAGTCACTGGAAGCTATGTTGAAATGCTTTAGCACCCTATGCAGTCTACATCCCTTATCCCAAATGATATCAACAATGAGTGTAAGTTATTCAAGCTGTTTCTGTCCTTTTCCAAGCCTGTCACGGGTCCCCGGTATTTTTGAAACAGGGTATATTACTGCTGTCTCGGGCAGCAAAATATTGTGTGCAAGTTCAGTAAAAGTGCTCACTATAATAATGTTGATGCATGGATGTGTTAGTTGCTCGGATGTGAATTGTAATTAAGTGAAAGTAATTTTTTTACTTGAGTCTGATCCGCATGCCTCCCGTCAAAGTTCACCACTCGCCCCTGCCTTGCATACAGATTGCTTCAAAGCATAATTCAAACTGTGTAGAGCACGTTGTTTAGTGAGATACAGTCACCCATAATGCTGCAGCGTATTGAAGAGCAGCTTAACTTAAAGCAAACAAAGAAGGCTTATGGAATAACCCTAACCCCATAACCAAGCAATCCCTAAAAAAACAGAACTCAGGTCAGGTTTTTAAAAGGAAGAGCTGAATGAATTTGGGTGAAGAGTGGAGAGGAGCAAAGGAGAAAAGGGATGGATGAGGATGAGTGAGGCAGAGGGGCATTTTAGAAACGGGTTTGGAGGGAGCAGGAAGAATTCAAAGTAAAATAGTCTTTGTCCCCAAGGAAAATGACATGATACCATTTATTTCTGAGCTGTTGTGCACATCGCTCCATTTACCGGAGGACCTTGATGTGCGCATCGAGCGAGCGCACCGGGTGCTTACAATGAGACCAAAACATGCTTCTGCCCCACCGAGATCGATCATCGTCCGTTTCCTGGACTAGAGTGTTAAGGATGCTGTACTTCAACAGGCATGGAGGCAAAGAGGAGTTACATTTGAGGGGAAAAAAATCTTCTTTGACCAGGATTACACCGCAGGCACACAGCAGACGCGCAGACAGGTGAGGGAGGTGACCAAGCAACCTAAAGAGAAGAAAATAAAGGCCCAATCTCCATTCCCTGCTCAGCTGAGACTCTACCTGGAATCAGGAGTAAAGGTGTTCACACTCACTGACGCCACGCCTACACTCGAGGACATGGGGACTCACGTCAAGGTAGACAACAGAGAGAAACTGCAGAAGGAGTTGATGCAAGAATGCTGGTCCAGAGCTTCAAGGAGACCAGAGAAGGGACCACCTCCAATGACAGATGCAGACTTACAAGCTTTTGTTCCAAGGAAAAGACTAGATGGAAGAACAAACTGACACGTTAAATGAAGAGTGTATAGCAGAGGGCTGGTGAATAATTTTTAGTTATTTATTTTGTTGAAGAAACTGGGCTACTAAGTATATTAAGCTAGTTTTGGTTATTAACATATAAGATGAGAAAAATGAATGCATAGTTGTATTTGCACTGTTTTTGTTTGCATCCCGGAGTGAATTAGTCACTACTCTCCGCCCTTTTGAAGAGGGACAGGTTGCTTTATTTGTTCTTGCAACCTGCTGGGGTTTTGGAAGTTCCTTTAGTGTTTTATACTTCGGTTAGGTTGTTCATCTACTTAGTCTTATGTAACGTACATTCAAGGGAATCTTTTGGATGCATTGCAAGGGCCAATCGATCTAGATCTGGTAAAAAAGGAAGAGTCCACCCTAATATAACACATGAATAATTTGAATATAATAACTTACAATGTCCGTGGAAGGAAGGAAGAAGATATCTAGTCAGCTAATGAAGCTACATTGCTCGATCACAAGAAACTCATCTAGTTGAAGAGGAACATAAGGAATTTAAAAGAGAATGGGTTGATCAAATATTAAGGGCATTATGTGGCAAAAAAGGGGAGTTGCAATTTTAATCAACAGAACAGTTTTCCCCCAGAAAAAAATCATACAAGACAAAAAGGGACGGTGTGTAATGGCGGTGGGTTCTATAGGAGAAACTGAGCTATATATACTAAATCTTAATGCCCAAAATGAGGATGATTATGGGTTATTTAAAGAAATTGCAAATGTTGTAGCCAGTATTGCCAAGGGAATGATAATAGTGGGTGGGGACTTTAATACTGTGCAAGATGGGATAAGAGATAGACTACCATCAGAAAAGACCCCCCTATCTAAGAAATCCAAAATATTGAATAGTATGATAACTGAACTGGGACTAGTTGACACTTGGAGGGGTTATAACCCTAAGGGAAAGGATTCCAGTTCATTTTCGAATGACCATGGCAGTTATTCTTGAATTGACTTTATTCGTCTCTCACATCAATACATATACAAAATACTTGAATGCCATATTGAACCTATCCAAAAAACGATTTTAAGGAATATTTTGACATAAACGACAATGGGAAGGTAACACCCTTTAAACCTTATGGGAAGGTAACACCCTTTAAACCTTATGGGATGGTAACACCCTTTAAACCTTATGGGATGGTAACACCCTTTAAACCTTATGGGAAGGTAACACCCTTTAAACCTTATGGGATGGTAACACCCTTTAAACCTTATGGGATGGTAACACCCTTTAAACCTTATGGGAAGGTAACACCCTTTAAACCTTATGGGATGGTAACACCCTTTAAACCTTATGGGATGGTAACTACCTTTAAACCTTATGGGATGGTGACACCCTTTAAACCTTATGGGATGGTGACACCATTTAAACCTTATGGGATGGTGACACCCTTTAAACCTTATGGGATGGTGACACCCTTTAAACCTTATGGGATGGTGACACCCTTTAAACCTTATGGGATGGTAACACCCTTTAAACCTTATGGGATGGTAACACCCTTTAAAAATTATGGGATGGTGCTCAATCAGTTATCAGGGGAAAAATTATACAAATCTCATCGAGGGTAAGAAGAGCACGGTTGGAAAAGCAGAATTGGAAAACAAAATTAAACAATTAGATACAGATCATAGAAGAACGGGTGATGAGAACACTCTGATGGGGAACTGAAGGGGGTTAGAGAAAATTTAGACCAGATTTTGGGGGCTTGTCGCGTTGTCCTGCTTACTACAGTTTCATTGCGCCCTAACAATGAATCCCTGCCCCCTCCCTTGTCCTTCAATTTTGGAACATGTGTGGTTTTATTTGGCTTGTTTCGTATAATTGAATTAATTAATTAAGGGCGCCACCAGAGGGCGCCCCTGACACATTTGTCGCCCTAGGCGACCGCCTAGGTCCTTTTTTTTTTCTTCCTCCATGGGCCCCTGACGGCGTCTGGGCCCCGTTGCAGTGCACCGGCTCCGCCATCCTCCCATTGACTCCCATGTTAAAAGTAGAATATCTTAAAAAGTATAAAATATTTAAGTAATCAGAAAAGAGGCACGCGATTCCAAGCTATTCTGAAAAAAATTAATGGAGTCTCTAGGTGAAAAATTGAGGAAGGAGATCGGTCCCAAAGTTTGTAGAGAGTAATAAAGAAGGAAAGAAAGAATAAAACTTATGAAGAACAATAGTTGAGCGCTGCATTCAGCACTCACCTAATTTGAAAAATAATAAATCACCAGGGACCGATGGACTCCCAGGATAGTTCTACAAATGCTTTGTTGTGGAACTCACACCAAAATGAGTTAAAGTGTTTAATTACGCACTGTCAGGTGATCCACCAAAAACATGGTCGGAGGCCATTATTTCTGTAATTCACAAAGGGTAAGGATCCGGTAAATTGTGAGGGATATTGACCAATCAGTCTAATGTGTAACGATCAAAAACTATTGAGCAGTATCCTAGCAAAAATAATGCAAAAGATTATAACAACATTTATAAATCCAGAGCAAACAGGCTTCATCCCCGGTATACAAGGAGCCAATAATATTAGAAGAACACTCATCATGTGCCAAAAAAAACATACAACAATTCATTGCTAATTAGTTTTGATGCACAAAAGGCCTTCAACCAGGTTAATTGGTGCTTTCTCTATTAGACCCTTTTTAGATATTTAGGAATCATTATTACCCCTAACACACCACAGCTTTTCAAAGCTAACAATGGGAAGTTAGTGAAAGAAATCAAAGCAGACCTTTCAAGATGGGATGTCCTTCCTCTTTCTTTAGTAGGAAGGATATAAACTATAAGAATCAATGTATTGCCAAGGTTGCTTTTTCTGTTCCAGTCTCTGCCCTTAGAGGTCCCATTTCCACATTCAAAACACTAGACAATTGGCTCTCTAAATGTATTTGGCAAAACAAAAGACCAAGAATTAGACTTCAGAGCCCAAAGGAGAAAAGTGGTTTAAACCTGCCTAATATGAAAAAGTACTATTGGGCAGCTCAGCTTGACCACTAGTTTCTTGGATAACTCAGGACAGGGATACAATATGGGTGAGAATGGAACAAGACTCATGCCCTGATGTACTTCTGGAATCATGCCATTTTTAAGTCAAGAGTTAAATTAGTAATAAATCGAAAAAAGTTACTCTGAGAGTGTGGTCAACAATAAGGAAAAAGTTGATTCTTCCTACTTCAATTTCAAGAGCGATGAAGATAGCACTGAATGTAGATTTTGTACCTTCTAGACTAGATGCTAGATTTAAGAAGTAGGCTGAAATAGGACTAACAACGATAGATAAACTGTTTGAGCGAGGAGTTCTGAAATCCTTTTACCAACTCCTAAAAACCTTGACCTTCACACATATGACTTCTAGTTATTTGCAATTAATAAATGATCTACAGAAGCATAAAGATTGGGAAAATTAAAGGAAAGCCCATCAAATATAGAAATCTTCTTCATATTGATGATGGAAGGCCTGACTAAAAAGAAGGTTATATCAAACATTTATAAAGTACTTCAAGAGGAGAGATAACAGTTTGGATATTAAACATAATTGGGAACTAGAAATTAATTATAATTATTAATTATTTCCAATGAAAAATGGGAACAGGCATGTAGAGATGTACATACATTTACGAATAGTCCAGTGTGGAATGAGTTTGAATGGAAGGTTAAGATGAGATGTTTCAACCCTTCTTATCATTTCAAAATTCAGCAACACTTCCAACATGTGCTGGTGGGGCTGTGGTTTGGTGGGAGACCATACACATATATTTTGGGACTGTCCAAAATGATCTACATATTGGCTTGAAATACAAAAAAGAAATTAAACAGATAATAGGGCGAGATTTACCCCTTGATCCAACACACTTCATTCTAGGAGTGCTACCCGATAACCTGTGGGATAAAAACCGAATTTATTTATTAAAAGTCCTTCTTCTGATACCCAAAAAGATGATTAGGGTCTCCTGGCTAAAGCCGCAGCCACCGTCACTGAGCCAATGGAGGGAAGGGTCTGGCGAACACAGAGCTGGCGTGTTGTGGACGGATGTCACAAGCTCTGTGTTTGCCAATCTACCTATCGAGTCGTAAAGACAAGATGGCGTCGACGGGTGAACTAGTGATGGTATTGCGTGTATAAAATGTCCTTTTTAATTAACAATCTGTACACTTACAAAGTTATCAATGCCTTGCTCTATATGCTAAGACCCTTATTATATAACCAAAGAAGTGTCGGTCTACTTCTAGCCTTGTAAGTGGTTTCAAATTTAGTTTTTACCATGAGACATGCCCCTATCGTCCAGGTTTATAGCGTTTTGGTAGAATCAGCTCAAAACAGCCTATTTAATAATGCGTCTATATGCGCTTTTTTGCTCCCAAACGAACGGTGCACCCTTCTTCTGAAATGAATGATCTCCAGCTCAGCTTCCTTTAAATTCTCCACGGATAAATTTCACCTCGTAAAGCCAGTCTTGAAGCTCTTCATGGCCTAAGATCTTCAGACTGATTAAGAGAAGACTTCAACTAGTTCCTCTTGAAACACAAGCACATCAAGTGCTTCTTAACTTGAGGTTCATGCGACTGCCCTCATTAGACAGAACCAAGAAGAAACGTACTCCAGGAACTGATGAACTATATCAGACTGCTCTGTGGCTGAGGTAGCGTGGAACACAGTGTTCCAAACCTCTGGGTCCTCCGTGGTTAGGGTGGGCCGTATTCTTTGGCCATTCATCCACTGACCCGATGAGAAAATCTAGCCCCTTTATCCAAGTCTTGTTGCTCTTTAACAAATCCACCTTAAGTTCTAGTCAGCCGGGATGGACAGAATGCCTCTTCTGGTGGGTAGTTGGTCTTAAACTTGAAGTTATCAGACTGGATAGAACACTGGACTCTGAAAGCCCTCTTGACTGGTCTGAGTCCAAGTCTAGGTCTTCAACCTCTCTCAACCTCAACCTCTTCCTGTCCGGCTGTTGCCCACCGATTTCGTGACCCAGAATCCTCCTGTTTCAAGGATGTCTCTCTAGCCGGGTTACAGAGACATCGCCACCTAATCTGAGCTGACTGGCGTCAAGCAGTAATCAAAAAAGAAATTAAGCAAAACTTTTTTGATCATTGTGGCTTCAAATTGGTCTCTGCTGTCCTCTGCATACTTACAAAGAGCTAGGCTGGCATATCTGGATTTCAAAGTTGCTCCGAACAGATGTGCTGCCATTCTGTATTCTACCAAGTCTAGGCTGAAGTCATCCGATGGCCACCAGAGAAACCTGAGAAGGGTGGCATCCTCGTCCTGTACCTCAACCTGGTGGAACGTGGATTCCTCATCGGCCATGATGGCCACCTCTTCTTGCCTGATCCTGGTAATGACGCCGAGCATAGGACTCTACGAACCTCCACTAAATTGACTGTGACAACGATGTCTTCCATGAGCACAGATTTGAACTGAGTATTCTAAATAAACTTCTGCCTTGAGTTGAGGACACTCTGTTTCAGCTACTCTTTGGTTGTAAGACATCTTCATGACTCTGTTCCTTAATGTTAGACTGATATTGTGAAGTCTCTCAAGGAGTCTAGCAGACTGCAAGACCATTTCCATAAAATGTATGTCGTTCAGTCTCCACCTATGAAGCAGCATCGAGAGGAATAGGGTTACCTGCCTGCGAGCTTGGGATTCAAAGGGCTTAGCGGCCGGAAAGATGAGACTTGAAGACCCTTAACCTCATCTAGTACCCTGAATTTAGCATATGAGGCTGCTGAAGCGGTTTGTAACTCTAGATCTTCTCTCTGTAACTTCAGCTTGATTTCATGTTTGTATATCACTTGTCACGCAGCACATGCAGATGAAGACGGTCTGAGGATGACTCTCTAGACCCCTGTTTTGGAGGTGTGACAGACACAGCAGTTATGGCATCTGAAGGCTCAACCTCTTCATTGTTCTTCCTAGCCTCAGCAATACGTAGTTGAGCCTCTTACATCTCTGCTTCAAAATCATCACCTGAGGCTCAAACCATCTATCCTGATCCTCATCCTTCTCATCATCTGAAGTCTCCGGAAGTGACCCTCAACTGAGATGTTAAGCTCGCCAATCTCTCCAAATAGCTTATGCAATTCAACATCCAACCTTGTCTGAACACTTTCTAGGTTACTGTCATTGTTATCATCCATTAACTGATGCATCTGGTTCATTTTGCTCATAAACTGACCCAGCTTAACCCAGTTTAACAATCTTTGATCAATAGTCTTTGTAGTGACTTTAATTGGTCTAGCCCAAGCCGCTAAGGTGGAATCTGAATTATTCATCTTGACTTTAAGAACATTGCAAAACAATGTTTTGCATTGAATTCGCAAATTGTTTTGCAAATTCAATATTTTAAATACCTTAGAGCTTTAACATTAGCTCCCTTGGCTTAATAAAGTCTCCAACATGGAAAAGGAAGAACAATTGTGCCTACTTTCATTTTTTAAGTCACGGCAAAGTCCTTAATTGCTTTCTTTCCTTCCGGGACTCCAATATTTAATAATTTCCTATTCCAAAAGGAGCATATCCTTCTTACTCATATTTGGGCCCACTGCTGTTCAAGTGGTAGTTTAAACAGGTAGTGCCGTACCCAGCAGATGCTCTTCTCTGTCTCCCCCCCTTGGGCAAGACGATCCCTTGATTTCCCCGGCTCTACACCTGTTGGACTTGCAGACCTGCCATCTATCTCCAGTCATCATCCTGCCCTACTTAAACCCTGGTTCTCCACCCACTTATCGCCAGATCGCTGTTTCAACCACAATGGTAGATAACCAGTCCCAGCATACTGAATTTGTATTTTTTAAATATATTTTATGTTCAATGTTACCTTGTGCTCTTAATCTCTGTGTTCTCCTTGCCCCAAGTTCACCAACCCCGTTCCTGCCTGCCATCCATCCTGTGTGGTCATCTACCTGTCTACCTGCCAGTAGCACTGACATCCTGTCCTCCATCCTTGCCTGTCATACAGGCAAATCCATCCTTGCCTGTTTATTCCCTACCTCTCAAATCCCCCATACAATTAACCTCTGGTTTAATTCAACCTCCTTTGTCTGTGTCTTCGCTTAGGTTCCCCGCGTTTGATCATAACACAAGTCATTTTTTTTTTTGCTATTTTTTCCATAAGACTCCTGTATAAAAGTTATGAATTAAAAAGAATTGCATTCAAAGTTACAAAGGTAACAAAATATGTCCACAACAAAAACCTCTTTCAAAAGGGTAAATCCAAATTGAATTGAAGAGTCATCTCCTAAATCACGTTTCTGCAACTACGATAAGAAAACTGTGTTACAGTTAAAGCCTAATAATCTAATGATAAAAGGCTATTTCCAAAGTTGAATGTGTCTGTTTTTCTTTATTTTGCATATTAATTTAAACTATCCTAGGCTAGCATATGTTTCTATGTAGTGTCATCCGAATATCACTGACACAAATAATATTATTTGACTGCATAAAGAAATGCCCTCATTTGCCTGCTTGTAATTCTAAGAAGGCTAGAATTGTAGTAGTTTTTTTTTATGAATTTCAAACAGTTAGTGATAGTTTTGCCATTTGACAGTCATCATTTAGTCAGTCAAAGATTATGACTCAAATTCGCTTAACGTACCACTGTATGGAGTGAACCCCATGGCATGTTAACAGTTTCATACCCTTAGATTTTGGGTTAAGCAGTTAATGGAACAACAAATCATTTCAATCTTGACGGCTGTCTATTTGTTGTCTCTGCTTTCTATAACAAATAGAAGATTAACAACATCTCTTTATCTCCATGGCATTATCAAGGTGTAATTATGTTTCTCTTTTCATAAGTTGCATTGATAATATTGCCACTGTGTCTGAAATAATTATTAGTGTTCAACCATAAAGTTGATAATTAATAAGGGCATTGAAGGATTGAAGGATAGGCCTACTTGCTGGGTAGGCTATACTGTATGTAAGAAATATCTTGCTTAGTCAGGTTAGTTGGGTCAGAAATAGTCCTATAATTCTAAGTCTAAGTCAATATAGCCTAGGCCTACAAAGAAAGAAAGAATGAGATAAGAGTTTCAAGATTCAATTTAATCTTGCTAAGTTTTGACATGAGTAGTTGTAAAGATCTAAATGATTGACAGATCACATCAAAATAAATAGATCCAAACATCGCACTCCAATGTGAGATATGTAGCAGCAAGGCATCCACATCCTAGGCAGGCTATATATTTAAATAGCATAAATATTACTAATCAAGGCTTATTCCGTGGTAGTCCCACCAGTGACCCACTGGTGGGACACCGTACCACGGAATAAGCCTTGATTATGTTGCCTTAAGCAAATCAGGGTGATGTTGCAAGGTCAAACACCCAGGCACCTGTCACGACTCAGATCTAACACAAGAACAAGCTCTTGTTCGGCCAACAGTATAATTGGTACCCGCTGTCCTTTCATTTTTGGATGATTGTAATGATAGCAGGTCCTCAGATACACATCGGGATCAAAATAAACCAGGATTCTTCTTGTTATGGTGATGAACATACATCTGCACACTGAATGACAAGGCAGGCAGTTAACCTGCTGAGCATCGCGGATCCAATTTATTAATGATAAAGACCAGTACATCCAGCATATAAACCGCAGTCTCTTTGCCACCTATTGCTCATTCCTCTGTTATCTAATATATTATATTGTTATATTCCAGTCGTCACCAGTCCTTCACACGCCCTACACACATCCTTGCAGTTTCAGCTCTTATTATGATGCTGCGGCAAACCACCGCAATGCTCATTTAGGAAAATATGCGACATGCTTACCTGCAGCTCTTCAGTTGCAGTCTATGTCCAATAATTACATGTTTATTATTTTTTGTTTATTCGACTTTCATCGGCAAGGACTCCGCAGAGCGGTGATCCTCGCTGGGCGCCCAGACAGAGGACGGCGATGTGCTACCGGGATACAAGAGCACTGAAGAAGCTGCGTGATGTAAAACAGGATTTAAAGGGACACGCCACTCCACTTAGGAGTGGGACTTGTTGTCTGTGGACGAGGCTGAGGATCATGAATAAGATGATGAGGGTGGCGCCCCCAAGGGTTGGCCATGCAGACATTATGCAGATACACGTCTCCTGAAACAATCCAGCCCCCCAATAAAAAAACAACAATTTAATTCGAAGCCCCATTCAATGTTTTGTGAGTTAAAATGAATTCACTCCTTCAAATTAAAGCCGTATATTTATATTATTAAGGAAAAATTCATGCATCATATTTGTAGAACATGGCCTAAAACATGTTTAGACAGATAACACATTAAAACAGGATTGTTGTAGAACTCAATTATACTGTACCGGTATTAGTCCAACATTAACTGTAAAATAAGGAACCAAATTAAATCAGTACATGATTCCTTAACTCGTATTGACATCGTTTTCAACTAGCCTGTTTACTACAACAGCAGAATAGAAGTCCTGAAATGTCATGGTTTTTAGTTTTGGTGTGCCACCCCAAGATTAGTGGCCCCATATAGCCACCCCTATGAAATATTTCTGGGGGTACCACTAGCTAACGATCAAGGATGTGTGTCACACAAATGCTTTTCTCTCTGAAATATTTATGTAAATATATAAGTAGACTACATTTTCTGATCGTATGATCTTTCAATCATACAGAGACAGATGAGCTCGGAGCTCCCACAGAAGAAGTTGCCATAAAGTGTAGAAAACGCAAAGAGGAGAGAGTAATAGATCTCTTAATGAAGACAAGATTATACAATATAATTTGGTAATTGTATGATTATAGAATAATGTCAACTAGATTTTGTTCTATATACTCTGGTACGGTAAGTGGTGGTATGCAATTGACTGCATGGTGATGAAAGCTCAGAGCCCAGAAGGATTTCAAGACTCATAATTAACAATAAATAAATTGATAAAATACATGCAAACATGTTGTTGGCCTCGTTGCTGCGCTTGTAGTCAAACGCCCAGCATTGGGCATGCCAGTCTGCAGCCGGCAGAAGCTGAGCCAATCCCAACTGATGCTCATGATGTCGGACCAGCAATGGAACGCCGATATCCATTAAGTGTTCCGTAACCTCGTTTTGCTTGTGTTCCCCTTTAGCCGTTTGGCCATGCCAGTAGTACCCCCTGACTCATGTGCATTGATCCCATCAAACATTTTATCAACCCTGTCTGTGGTTGACCATTGTCCATGTGTTAAATAAATCGGATTATGTGTAAATTATATATATGATACCAATTTTGGTATCATATATGGCGTCAATGGCGTCCCTGCTGTGGTGCAGGGTCTTGGCGTTCCCGTAGGGACCCACCCCACCGAGCCCTATGATCTGGACGACCTGCGGAAAGCGCCTTTCTAGTATACTGGAAGAGAGGGCAACCTCCCACAGCATTGGAAAGAGTTCCCTGCTGTGGTAGAACTTGTGCGTCAGTGGGATAATATACAGGAACATGGTGGTGTAACATATTTTTATTACTTTAATACATTTTGCAAAAAGCAGTTTGCACAGAAACGATTGACTGGTTGCAAAATTCCACCACACAAACAGCACCCTGTCCAACCCCCGCCTCCAGCAGGCTCCTCACCAGTGCCAGGGTCTCTCTCTCTGCCTGATGCTGCTGCTCTAACCCCTCCACATCGCCGGCGGTCTGGGACACGTGGCCCTGCTCCACCTGCCACAGGCCGTAACGGCACTCCAGCACAGGTCAGCCAGGAGAGCCCATCGGTGAAACCATCTTGTGGACCTTGGCCTCCGCTGCCTGATGTTTGGCAAGGGCCAATCGATAGGGCCGCCCGCTGATTGGCCAGGCGGAACCGGTGTCAATGGCAGTGGTGGTTTTAGCAAATTGGGGGCCCAAGGCAAAGATATGTATGGGGCCCACCTCGTCCCATCTTTAAAAGAGAACGGAGAAAAAAAATACTGACTGAATGATGGATAGGCAGGTAAAGCTAATCTACGCGGAAGTAAAGGGTGGAGATGAGAAAAAATACCTTCCCCTTTAAACCCTGCATACACTTCTTTAATCCAAAATGAAGATGGAAAGCAGAGAACACAAAAAGTTTAGCAATGCACAAACTAATAGTCATAGTTCAGATAACACCTGTCTTTGCCAAAATTAAAATGGTAAAAAAAAAATTATGTCTGTGTGTGTATATATATATATATCAGTTATTATATATTGTACGTAACATGTGGCCAAATCACCAAGTTCTGCCACATAATTCCTTCTCATTTGCTATGTTTCCTTTCAGGGGATCATTGAGGCCACTGCCACCACAGAGGCCACTTCAGCCACCCCTTCTGCATTGGTAGCCCTAGACCCCCAACCCCTAGGGAGAAAGATGGCCCATCCACTGATGGTTTGAAACTGACAGGTTTGTGGTGACAAGAAAAATCACCACAGCTGAAGCCGGTATTATGAAACTCAAAACAACCGGCAACAAACTTTACATCTATTCACGTAAACGCTGTTCACGTCTACTCATGACGCAACTGGTTCTTGGAGGGTTACCCCATTTCGAATGGGACCCCTCTCCGGTGTAGCAGCACCATTGCTTGGAATTCTCACCAAACCATTGCTGGCTTTCTGTCTTGCTCCGAAAGTCTCTGCTCTCAAGTCTCTCTGCTATCCGGTAATATTATGCACTATTATGCATTTCATTACATGTCTTCTGTACTTACTGACCTCAAATTTCAAGTTTAAGTCGTACATTATTCATATTTTGTCAATCATAAGTTGCCGTTCACATCTGTCAAGGTAATACATTTCATCAATTTTTTGGGGGGAATACTTCTCCCGGCTTACTATATACAGCCATAGTCCCCATGAAGAATGATTTGATGGCGTCTAATTGCCAATTGTGTTGTCACTAAATAGTTTGGAAATAGCTTCTCCTGATTTAAATTGTTTCTTGTTTCATTCTATTATTATATCGTCACCTTTTCTTTTGTTTATTTTTGCTGTTCCCAGTGCAACATAAAATGTGAGCCCACAAATTCATTCAAGGCACACACAGATATATTGTTCAACTTTGTTTATAGAATTTTTTTCTTTTTCAGAAACATTTTGAAAAAGTTGGTTACTTTGTCATTGTTTAAAAAACAAACAATTGGAATAACTCAAAACACATTTAACAATTGTTTTTTCAGATGTCAGGGAGAACGATTTAATGGAAAAAGTAGGACTGCTGTTCTCAGTAGATGCTGGATCATCATTCTTCTGCCATCTACCTCAGCCACAAGCCTCATTAATTAGAAATTTAGGGGAGTAGGCCTGTACAAGGTATAAATCTCAGGACTCTGGATCTATGAGACAAAATCACTATGCATCGGACCACTGTGTTAGTGCATATTAAAGGAAAATGCTATTTGTTGGTAAGAAGGAAAAAATCCTCCAATTTGAGAGGTCCATGATACTACTTTTTTTAACTAATAGGTCCAAATAACAGTGATGCTTTGTACATGTCAAGCTGTGACAACTGGGTCATCCTTGGCCAGTCCAATATATAAAACATATCTTACTTCCTGTAATAGTTCACTTTGCTAGGTTAAAGTGCAGATATGCATTTCCTCATTAAACAACTTTATTTTCATACTAAAGAATCATACATACTGATCTTGTGTTGGTAGCAAGCTAAACTAAAATGTCCCCCAATTTTTTAATTGCTTTTAAACGCCAGAAAACGATGCGCACTTTTCATGTTTCACAGTGGCTATGAAAAAAATGTGTGCTTTTATGTGCGTTATCGGACCATATTTGTGCTGCTGGGTGTTGAAAAGTTATTATAGCCTAATAAAGGTTTTTACAAAGTTTTGGTTTGGCATGGATATAATGACATACCTAATGTGTATAATAAGGATATTATACCAATCTAGTCAACTTCCTTCAGTCAACCTTTCAAATAACCGAAGGCCCATTGTTGTCTGTGTCTAGGAAAAGGATATACATTACTTCTGCCCAACATCCAAAATGCTTCAAACATGGAAGGACTACAATGCACAGGTCTCAGTGGATGTGTTGCCTTTTCAGACGACACATCCTAATACAGCATAAGATAAATGAGAATGAACAGTTCTGAATCCATTTCAACATTACATACCAAAAAGAATAATGGAAATACAGGCCCTAATGTACACTGAAAACACAGGCAGGACTCACAACAGGCTATTCAGTCTGCAAAGCTGTGCTGCAATGTTGTTCATTTTTGTATTCTGTTAATGAGACACTACAGGCTATTCAGTCTGCAAAGCTGTGCTGCAATGTTGTTCATTTTTGTATTCTGTTAATGAGACACTACCGTTACCACAGGCTTGCCACACACACACACACACACACACACACACACACACACACACACACACACACACACACACACACACACACACACACACACACACACACACACACACACACACACACACACACAGTGCATCAAACATCAAGCATCCAACACCCATCTTGAACAAAATAATGTCCATGCGTGCAACACAAAGGCAGCAGTCTGGGATAGTCTTTGGATCAAAACCTAGCATGTGGGTTGGCAATGACACCATCTTGTGGAAGGTCCTTGATGGGTAGGTCCCCCACATCTCCAGCGCCCTGGTCAGTGCTCTCACAGCTGCTCTGGGGGGACTCTGGGGGGGGCTGGTAAAGAATGCTGGCCAACAGGAAGAATATGATCCCCATCACCTGGGTGAGGCAGAATCATGCTAAATAAGAATCATCATCATCAGACTAGACTCCCAACTAGAACCAGAAAACGTTGACCACATTACTCCTAGTTTCTCCTGCCTCCAATGGTTTAGTGGCTTCCAATTAATGCCAGGTCAGGTTTCACACTGCTAATACTTACCTATTCATCCTGCAAGGATAAGCACCTTCCTACATGCAAGACCTTATTACTCCCCTCTGTCCTTTTCAGCCCCTCTGGTCTTCAGGGGTCTTCTACACATTTTAAAACGTCCACCTGTAATCAAGCTGGACTGCTGATTAATTTGAATACAAACATATAACCTTTCTCTGTTCTCTCTCATTGGCCTCCTCCCATTACAGCTGGTTCCTGTAATCACTAGGTAGTTGACAGTTACCTGTTAGCCAGCACTAGGCAGCTGATAGCAAGCACTAGGTAGCTGACAGGTACCTGTTAACCAGCACTAGGTGGCTGATAGCCAGCACTAGGTAGCTGACAGGTACCTGTTAGCACTAGGTAGCTACAGGTACCTACCTAAATATAGCCTGTAAGGCCATGATTAAGGGCTACATAAATAAAATTGACTTGAATCATCATTATCATCCTCAACAACCAGATCCAGCATGTCGTAAAATGATGGCCATTGTCATGACCCAAAACAAGCCTCATGAAATATGTCGACAACTCATTTATATTAATTAATATTGTTATATTTTTTGCACAGTTACTTAGGTGTCATATGAAGATACTAAGGTTCTCCCTTAACAATCGGACATTCAAATAACCTTCCAAATCTAAATTAAGCTTCATGAATGATCAAACAATGCTAGAAAGAAACTACGATTCATGCAATGTCAACCATAAAAAGCAGTAGTGAATTTGTCAACGGAATCTACTTAAACAAACAACAAAAATGAATTGCATGATGGATGAATAGCAATTAATTAGGATTTGGTATGGATTATTTCAAGGTCATTTAAAACGGCTGTTTGATAGGTAAAAGGTTTTTGAACCAAGGTTTTTGTTGATGTAAATGTTTGTTTTACCAAGGAAAAAAATAATCAAAATACTGGCTAAATAAAGAGGTATATCATTGAACCACAAACCAAGAAAGGTGTTTAAACAACAAATCTGTATTCTCCCATATTATGTGGGGCTAGAGGTCATATGGAAACGAGTTTGTTCTTTAGAAATCTTCCCCAAGAGCTAGCTGTGGTATACAGTAGTAACCAACTTTACAACTGAACATTACATCAGTGGTAGTTAAGTAGAAGTTTCTGGTGGCTTCTAAATGTGTTGAAGAAGTATTATTAAAAGTATGGACAACTCCGAAACACAGCAAGGAATTAGTCTATTAGGAAATAATTTAAATCGGACACCCAAAAATGTGTTAAAACACAAATAAATCCATTTGGTGATGATTACCTTATATATGATTCCAGTTACAAGGGTGTATTGGCTCATGGCAGAGTTTTGATAGAGGTAGCAGGAGCCCTGCTCACCACACTTATCCTGCCACAGCAGGCAGGATAAGTCGATCACCGATCCAAACGCTATGGGCCCGGGGACACTACCTAAACAAAAGCAACAGTCAAATGTCATGTGGATACATGTTTTTGTGCAGGGTTCTCCCCGAAGAACAAGACTATTGTGACATAGGCGTTCAGTTTACGTGAGTTCTTTCCATTTTATTGCTTGAAATGGTGTGATTTGTGAATAGGAACTTCAATGTAAAGAGGGTCGTATCCCAGGAGCTCTGCGTTTGGACACATGCTCAAAGCTATAGCACGGCTGTAGGGTGTGGGGGCTCTCAGTGAAAACACTGTACAGCTTTGAACATATGGGGGTACTTCAAATGATTATGAAACAAAAGATGGTTTGTACTGGTTTCAAGGAAATGACACCCGAACTAGCACTACTCAGGAGCACGGGCCACCATGGACCAATCTGCGGGGGACCCCTTGTTTGGTTTGTGTTTTTGCTGAAAAGCCAGAGATGCATGGATGCGTGACAGTGTTTTGTGGAAATAGCCATAGCGTTCGACTAACGCATTTGGATGCGTGTGCGTGTGTTTATGTGCGTGAGGTCAGGAAAGGGATTTTCTTGGTTAAGCCATCGTGTTTCGATGATACATTTAGATGTGCTTGTGCGTTTGTAATTGTTCATCAAGTGTTTTGAAACAGATGCCTACCAAGTGTGCGCACCACGATCCACTGGATTCCTAATCCAAAAGACCTCTGGCTGTCCGGCACACACCTGCAAAGGGAAGACGTTCACTTCCAATATAGTACCCTTTTTGGACATTGAAGGGTTCCTACATACTTTCACACACCGACGGTGGAGTCAACCATGCAGGTCGGGAGCAGTTAGGGTTATGTGACTCGCTCAGGGACACCTCAACACTCAGCTTGGAGGAGCTTGGGATCGAACTAGCAACCTTCTGGTTACAAGTTAACCCATTCTTTCTCCTGAGCTAAGCCTTGCCCATTTGGCTTTGGGCTGAGCTATGTCTTATATCGCCATGGAAAGGTTATCTATGAGTCATGGTGCATGCTTTGCCATAGCCATCCTTACATCCAATTTGTGTCCATAACGTTATTCTGCTGTCATATCCCTGTCAGAAGATGAGCACCATTTGTGCTTGAATGTATATCTAATGAAGCTTTCTGAAGCGTCCAAGACATGGACTTTATTTTTATTTATTTTTTATATTAGGATAATTTGGTGCTATAACAATAGCATGGCTGTTAAACAAAGCTAAGGATTGAAATGACTTGATTACAAATTTGGCCGATATAATAAAAAATATGTCCCAGAAATGGACAGGCATTAATCCATTATCTAATTAACCCTCACCTCAAGGTGGCAGTAAGCGCTGGAATGCTACAGAGAAAAGTGAAGGAGATAACGATGAAGAACAGCGAGAGGAAGGCCGGCATGTGGTTACAGGAGCCAGAGCACTTCCCTGCCAGGGCCATGCCCACTTCCTCTGTTGTGTTCAGCACACAACTGCATCCAGAGTACACCTACACACACACACACACAAAAGAGAAAAGGCAGGTTAAAGCAAATTAATTAGGATCTTTGGCTGAATCCGAATACTTAGTACATACTATTTCTGTTCAGTGTCTACTACTTGACCGTACCACACTTGACTGGTTAGTACGGTCTACAGCTATGCGTAGAACGTCTCCGAACGCTTCAGAACATCGCCGAAACTCCACCGGATATTTTGAGATGACGTATCTCCCCTCAGATGCCGGCAATATTACCTTGATAAGTTACCTGTTTTCCGTCTTGTCATCGTTGCTATTAAATTAAAAATGTCTCTTTTTTAATTAATTACTTACTTTACTTTTTTACTCATTTTAATGTCTCTTTTTTTCGCCGCATTCTACGACGTCTTTCTGGTGGTGTCGGGTCAGCCATCTCTTCTTCGTTCGTTACCAGACTCCGGTTGCATTGTGGGATAGCGTAGTGAACTCCGTTGTTTACTGTGGCGGTAGTACGCATTCGGAAACGTTTTCCGTACTACACAATGCGTACTGAGCATTCGGACGCGCTATATTTGTGGCGTACTACAAAATGCATACTATATAGCAGTCAAGTATGAGTATTCGGATTCAGCCTTTGACTATAATTTTGTTCTTTTTCTGTTCTCAACTGGTAATCAGTGGCCATTTTGATGTTGAGCATTGTTAAAACATTTAAGATGTTTTAACAATGCTTAATAAACACTTAATAATGTTGCAATTAATGTTAACAACCAGCAAAAACCAGACCAAACAGAACGGACAGAGCTATTATTTACCGGGGTGGCACAAGAAAACAATATTGAAGTGTTATCAACCACGATTGCAAGTACAATTTAATGGGACTGCCCCTACACCAGGCTACGTGACTACGTCACTATGAGACCGCCCCTACACTAGGCTACGTGACTACGTCACTATGAGACTGTTCCTACACTAGGCTACGTCACTATGAGACTGCTCCTACACTAGGCTACGTCACTATGAGCCCGCTCCTACACTAGGCTACGTCACTATGAGACCGCTCCTACACTAGGTTACGTCACTATGAGAATGCTCCTACACTAGGCTACGTCACTATGAGGCTGCAACTACACTAGGCTACGTCACCATGGGACTGGACCTACACTAGGCTACGTTAATATGAGACCGCTCCTACACTTGGCTACGTCACTATGAGACTGCACCCACACTAGGCTCGTCACTATGAGACTGCAACCACACTAGGCTACGTCACTATGAGACTGCAACTACGCTACGTCATGATGCAGCGCCGGATTATATGTACGGGGTTCGCGGTGTGTGTTCTAATCATAAGTACACCATCAATTGTAGATCAGTTGACAAATCATGTTGACCAGTAAGTTACAGATCCTAGTGCGGATCAATCATGAGGTGCATTTTGGATGCTGATTGAGACTAGATTTGGAAACTAGTAACTCGAACAGCCCCTTTTTATTCCCAACAAAATGTTTGATTCAGTGATTCTGCATGTTTGAATCTATACCTATGTACAGAAAATATTTGACATATAGATCAGTTGTGGTCTGGCCAATTGATGCACTCTCATCTTAAACATTCAAATCCGGGATGATTGCACGTCGGTGAATAGTTACATGTGATTTATAAAGGCTTAGTAAGCCATAGATAGTCCTCAATTTAGATGAACTCACACAAAAAAAATATTAATCCTAATGCTTTTTAACGACTTGAACTAATCGTGAATTGAAGCATTCAATTAAGCTTTAGCGACACATTAGAAATAGTTTTTTAGATTATTCACCTTGGAACAATGTAAAGTCATGGCATTCATTGTGACGTTTTTCTGTAACGAGGCAGTGGATGGCGGTGGTTTGTGTAACCTGCACGTTGAGTCTTAAAGGCTCTGAAGTCGACAAATGGTCGTCTGAACGGTGCGCGGGGGACGCATATTACCACATTATTGGTTCAAGCACGGCAACTACAAAGTAGGCTTTATAAGTGTAGAGTGCCAACAATAAGGTTTTTAAACCTGCACAACCTAGTAATAATTACTGGCTAGAGTCTGGAGTAGGATGGTTAGAATGATTAGTCATTTTTTGTATTGGTAGTCTCTGAAGATCAGGCCTCGATCACGTCGACAGCCTCTACCTAAACCAATCGGGGGAGGGCCTTGGAGGTCATGAAGCCCAGGGAGTGCAGAAGTCTAATTAAAACAAATGATAGCACTGACCAATGAAAGTGAAGGAATCTACATAGCAATTATTTTCTTTTTTTAAATCTGAAATAGACTGAATAACGATTATAGAATATAAACACAAGTCTGCATGGGGTCTGCAGAGCCTGACTCTGAATGGCCGCAGATATCAGGAGGGTTGTATCAGTCAAAGTAGAGGAGAAACAAATTTTGACTCCAACGAGATGCAGGACAGCGTACCTGTCTCCCAGTCGTGGCGTCGGTGTGATGGAGGGTGCTGCAGCCTGCGTGGCAGGGAGAGTAATACATGACGCCGTCGCCCCCACACACCGGGTTGTACAGCTCCCGGGCACAGCTGCAGCCTGAGTTGCATTCAGCGAGCAGGCTGTCAGGCTCCAGGTCAGAACTGGGGTGCAGAGAGGGGAGACAGCAGGGGATGCATGTAGGAGTGGAGAGAGAGAGTGTTAATGAGGTAAAAAAAATCATCAACACTCTTACTCCACTTTCAATTGAAACTAGGAAAGCCATCAACGGTCAAGCTACTCAAATTTTCTATTTAATGTTTTGTATTTTCTCGGCTTGACTTGAAGACACTATGGGCCCTATTTTAACGGTCTGAAACGCAAGTGAGAAGCGCCAAGCGCAAGCAGCTTTGAGGGCGGTTCTATGGCGATGTCGCTAGTTTACCGACGCAAAAAATGACTCTTGCGCCAGGCGCATATCTAAAAAGGGAAGTAGCCTAATTACCCGTAGGTGTGGTTTGGGAGTAACGTGCAAACCGATGAGAGTGCCAGCTCCCATCCCCTTTAAGAGCCATGAGCGCATTTTGAATCCGACGAGTTGATATTTTGACAGCGCGTCTGCAGTCTCCAATGAGACAGATGCACATGAATTTCAAACTTCAAATGGCTCAGTTTATGGCCAAATAATATGGCCTAATTCACACATGGAAAAAGGTTTTCTTCCACAACTTCAGAAATACTGAGTCCTCAAATAAATTTCGGCAAAGAAACGTATATAATATAACATATGAAGTGCGGTAACTGTGGTTCTATTTAATGATATACGAAATACATTATAAACATCGTTTCTTATCAGAATTGTATTCATTATCGTTATCGACTTGTGTTCCTAATATGCATGTGTCCCCCCGTTAATATACATTGCCATGGACTGTATTATGCGCTACGTGTTTAGTTTGCGTGTGTTTAAACAGATGGATGCACACACGCGCACCCACATTCATTAATTATTTTACACATACACACACGCGCGCCCGCATTCATTCATTCTTTTATTCATTCATTCATTAACACTCACTCGCGGTAAAACAATGTTTTCTCACGATCAAATACTCATCAATCCTAAAAGTTATGGGCATGTACACGATGTCTGTGTCAAGAAAATATGTGTTTGCTGTACGGTGTTTGCAGATGCATTGATTTAAAAGTACAACTGATTACCGTATCAGCTGTTCTTTCCCAAATAATTTCCCAAGAATGTGTGGCTAGGTAGATGAGAGAAGTAAAGTGTATGCGCATGCAACATTATGCATGCGCCCTTAAAATAGCATCTGAACAACGCACCACTGACTTTAAACCAGGCATTTCCTGGTTTGTGGCGCAAGTGGTTTCTGAAACTGCAAAATAGCACCAGGGAACATTTGCGCCAGAACACGCCTCCTCCTTTCGACGAACCGCCCATTGGGGTGCAAGATCATTCCCTAATTAACCGACGCGTGGCGCAGGAGGAAAAGAACGCTCTGCACCAGTTGCAAACAAGCAACGACACATGCGCCAGTGATTAAGTCAAT
Organism: Gadus morhua; assembly: GCF_902167405.1. Classification (NCBI taxonomy): domain Eukaryota; kingdom Metazoa; phylum Chordata; class Actinopteri; order Gadiformes; family Gadidae; genus Gadus; species Gadus morhua. Next base: position 6,888,261 of record NC_044048.1, on the reverse strand, counting down.
TGCGCTGGATGCAAGATAGGGCCCTATAAGTCTGTCAGTGAAACATATGTTGCTTCCTGGATAGGGCTGAACAATTAATCTAATTCTAACCGACATAGTAATTAGTATAACTAATTTAACATTTTTTTATTAAATGTTCTTAATCGCAAAGGCAGCAATTAAAACAGTCTTTGTTTTAAAAGCCCTGTTCCAGGGTTTATTTTCCAACGAATTTGTGCAATTTGCTTGTTGGTAATAAAGATTTAAACTGTTATTTATTGTATTTAATGTTGTTAGGTATCACAAAACTGAATGTAATACGAAAAAGTAGGTAATATTTTAGCAGTTTGCTATTGATTCTCATTTCCCCCAGAATGCATTGCATGACGTCACTTTGGGGAGACACGGACCAAAGCTGCATTGAGACCCTTGAGAGTAGACTAGTAAGAGAGTGTTCTGCAGATTATACAGATGCATAGATAAATACATAGATATTATATATAGTTAGTAATTGCTACAAGTGAACCTCCTAAGATGGCACAATTTGATTGGTTCGCTATATCGGGATATTGGGCAATATCCCATGATTGACATCTCAAACTCGATATTGTTTTCATCGCAAAATGTCTGCTAATAACAATAACAAATTGACCTTCGTCCTCGGGGGCTATTCACACTATTCACTTCGCCTTCGGCGAATAATTGTTGACTAATATTTCCCCCAGGGGACAATAAAGTAAAAGTCTAAACCCTAATGGCCTAGATAGATAGATAGCCTAGTCAAGTCTTTATTAATACCAAACTACACAAATCGTCGGGAATTCATTTAGGTGATTTGGCTCACACAGTATAGCCCACAAGACCACACAGAACAAGGGAGAAAACAAGTCTGACTGGACATACACAAAATACATCACATTAAAACTAGACACATGCGTTGATAGATAGATGGACAGACAGATAGAAAGATAATTAAATATGTCTATTATTTGCCTTGCAGAGCCAGCCAATCCTGTGCGCGTATGCAAATTAGCCATGAGCGCCGAACACAAGAAAGACCAATGTTGAGAAGTCATACTAAAAACGGATAGCAAGCGAAAGCTAAACCAGACTGTATCAATCACATACTTTGGATCCATTCTAACTTATGGGAAGAGGCTAGTCTTTAAATCTTTGCAGTGACTGAATGTTGATGATAAAACGGATTGTTTTGCATAAGATGAGTGTGTGCGACTGTGCGTGTCCTTTTCAGCTTCGGCATACTGCATGGTTATGAAGGCCTTGTGGTTAGTTGTGGTCTTAGGGAAGCAGCCTAGACTTGGAGTTGGATAAGTTGGAGTGATTGTGTACGGGCGTGCGAGAATAAGAGAGAGAGCACACCCGCCGGGGTGATGTTTGGCTTGTTGTGGGCTGTCTGTCAGCATCCGCCAGGTTGGACGGTGTGCTTTGTGTATGTGTTCAAGTTACATCTGTCGGGTCGTATTTGCGGTAGATTGATGGTTAAATATTGTCACACCACGATCGGTTATACTGGCAGGCACTCATTTGCAAGTGCACTGATTGCATGTCCGATAGACTAAGTTAGCCCATAGCTATAGCATCATGCCTTCTATTTCTAGATCTTCTGACTAAGTTTACCGGTACTTACGACATAATCACTGTCACTAGATATAAAGAAGACATTGACTTTAACTCGGTGCTATTCACTGACAGTAAAAATAAATAAAGCGTTGTTGTTGTATGCACTGCTGTTCATTGACTAGCTCCAGCGCTCGTTGCTGCATTGCTAAATGATGGCAACTCTCCGGTCATTCTCCTCTGATGCATTTAATTGGCTTTGACCGCCATCAGTTCTCGGCAATTCCTCATTCGCCCTCTCACGTCTGACAGGTTTGAAATTATACTGCTGTGGGCCATCATGCGTGTTATTTGTGGTTCTTGCCACCTCTTAGACGCCATAGTTCTAGTACTAGGCTGAGGCTACAGGGCTTCCAGCACGTCTCACCAACGTGACTACATTGCCGAATGGCGTTAGAAAAGACCCGTTACTGCCAAGAACTGGACTTTAACAGTATTTTGGAGACATTTTATAAATGATCCACCTATTTTGAGTGCTTTATGTACCCATTAATCAAAACTTCCGGTTAACCTGCACGTAGGCCTTTAATGTTCCACAATCTAACCGGTTTGAATCGGAAACAGAGGGCCACGTGGGGATCACGTGTATACGACCCACAGCTCATGTGAGAGCAGTAGATAAAGAAAACAACTTGCCATGCTACGCTTTGATTTGTGGAAAATAAAACAAATTGACCACTTTTTGTCCAGTAGACCGAATCCCCACTCGGCAGGGATCACTGACCGGAATGATTTAGAGTATATATGAACGCAGTTTAAAACGGCACCGCAAAACGACTAAGGAGATAGCGGAGTTCATTGGGATATGACGCCCCTAAACACGGGGCCCAGAGCCGGGTTTACGGCTTTGTTTACGGCCCACATTCTACATCTTTACATATTGCGTTTATGTTGATTACAACGACTGAGTTATCTTCAGATTTTTAGAGTGTTAGAGAAACATATTTGTGCATTTTTAATTTCTGCACTTCAATTTGTGTGATTGGTTACAGTTACTGACTGGAGATCAGTAAGATTTGTGTTGTTTTTACTTTACAATTCAATAGTTAAATAAAGATGTTATAACATCAATCCATGCATCAATTCATCTCAACACATAGGCCTTGCCTACAGGAAAGAGCAGTTTATATATTGCTTGCTTCCAATGTTTGTTGGTAATACTTTAGATTCATGCTTGTGTTTAGTGAATAATACAGAAGACAAGGAACTTTAGAAAGAAAAATTGCATACTAAATTTCAATTGCAATATTGGTCTTAAAAAAAACCAACTTGAATAATTCCCCCAATCGTCCCCCCTCGCCTACAGCCTCCTGAGTTAATGTACGATGTATTATCAAATAATATTTTTTCATAGCAATATTATTTTCCTTATTAGGTTGTACGACATATGAACCAGCATCAAGTCCCCCTAACATGCATGACCCCATGCACATAGGCCTAGAGCCTAACTGTTTGGGAACCTAAAGTTTATCAAAAGCATGATGTGATGGGTCAGCCCTAGTTTGAGGGCGTGCAAAACCAAATGATTTATGCCAACAGTTATGATTAACTCATGCTTGCATGGAAAATCCCAAAAAGCATATGACCTTTGCTGACTGGATGCATAATGCATGACATAAACAACTAATATCCCATTGGACAACCATCCTAATTTATGTTTGTACTGCCTAATAGACGATGGGCTAAAGATCAGTGCGCGAAATATGGGGGTGTCCGGGGGGGCTCTCATTTGCAAGTGCACTGATTGCATGCCAGACTCCGATAGGCTATACCTGGCATTAATTCAATTGATTGCTCTTCTAAATGCGCCAGATTGGTGCCAATTATTTTCTTGTTTGCATTGTAATGCACAACTTTGCCTCTCATTGTTATAAAACGTGCATCCAAACAACTTAAGTCAATGCAGCCTCCTGTGTCAGTGTTGCTTTACGAATACCATAACATATCGGATTATCAAAAAAATTCTTAGTGTGTGCGTGTTGTCATGTACGCTATAGACTGATTGACTTGGCTTGCATCCATGATATAGTTATGTTATAGGCCTAGTGCAATTTGAGAAAATTTGTATCGGTATTGCGCAACATTCAGGGGATGGGGACCCCCCCAAATATTGTCGGGTATTTCGCACACTGCTACAGATCCAGCACAGATCAGAACATTAGGTAAAACGCACAACATGCCAATCTGTTTATATGATCACAGACCTATTTGTGAGTGGCTGGTTGCTGGTGTTACTGGTGGGGTACTGGTATTGGAACTGGGGGCTGCGGTGCACAGCAGAGCGGTAGGGCTCAGTGATCCCGGCCATGGGCACGTTGGGGCAGTGGATGAGGAAGATGAAGATGGCCAGCAGGCTGACCAGGGCACACAACATGCAGAAGCGGATGATACCGCGGCAGCGTAGGTTGAGGCGCTTCACGATGTAGCCCCCCAGGAAGGTGCCCCCCCCGCCGGCCGGGACCACCATGATGCCTGCAGAGGGGAACAGAAATACCGTCTGAAGGAGTCAAGGTTAAACTGAACATGAATATTAGATAAATAAATAAGGAATCAAATGTATACATTGTAAAAATCGGTTCAATTCCGTGGCCTGAGGCTGAGCACACCTCAGCGAAGTGTGCTCAGGCCACGGTACAGATGCGAATGAGCCAACACGCGCACACGCACGGATAAGCAACCTGAGCTATATGACGTATAGTCCATGCAACCCTTCTACCCCATTAAACAATAAACAATGCGGCAAGCGGTTCACGAGTGGGTTCACGTTAGTGCGATAGCGAAGTTGAGTGTTTGATGAAAATCCCCCGTTCGTCACGGCGCGGGCTTTCTTGGTTCACTGGAGAAGGCAGGGCTGTGCACGTAGTCTAGACCTCTTTAGAATAATTTGCATGTTACATTTTTTTATGAAGACACCTGCATGCAAGAATAAGTTCATGTCTAAGAGTAGGCTACAAACGCGATTAACTATTTACAAGCGCAAAAACGTCAACATATTCTTTGTTTTGCTGACCACTTGTTTTTTATCCCGACAAAAGCCTTGTAAGGAAAGTTCCTCTGTGTCTCTCTCGTAGATCGCACCATCTTTCAACGTCTTTGTTTAATACGACTGCATCACCTTCTCTCACATGATCAGCGGGGGGGGGGGGCAATCGTACTCAAGTACGGGCCAGGTATCAAATGGACTTGGGCACAGTACAGATGGCCTAGTGTGAGTGCGCCCTAACATTTATCTGTCTTTCTGTCGGTGTCCCTATCTGTTTTCTTGTCTTCCTCTCTGTATGTATGTCTCTCTGTCTGTTGGTCTGTATGTCTGTCAGTCTGTCTATCTATGGTTCTCTCACCGAACCATGTGGCAGCCTCTGAGGCGCTGAGGTTGAACTGGGACTCCAGGAACTTGGGGCCGAAGGTGGACATGCCAGCAATGAGCGTGGCCTCTGTGGCGCCGGCCAGACACAGGAACAGGAAGGGGGGGTTCTTCAAGAGCATCAGCACAGACCTGGCAACAGCAGAGAGGGAGAAAGGGTAGCAACCATAATTACAAAGCTCTACTGTAATATAATAGTCTTTGGCAAGTAGAAGACACATATAGCCAGATTTCTCTTTCTAAACTGTGAGTGGTCATAGGATGGGTGTAGAATAGACAATCTCTGTCAAAACAAGTTGTTTATGCTCCCTTCAGTCTAGACTGCCTTCACTACATTCAGTCTAGACTGCCTTCACTACATTCAGTCTAGACTGCCTACTTTTCCTAGAATCTTAAATGTATACTATTAAAGACTACTATCCCGACTATTATCCAATAGTCTGGTACACCATGTTCACCACGTCTCAGCCCATGCTTGGAGATTGGGTAATGCGTTTGTAGGTGCAACGGCCTTTGGCCTTTTGTTTAAACAGAAACTTTTTTTAATCTTCTTACATTTGAAATTCAAAACAGTTAATTCAGGAATCTGAATATTTCTCTTCTGCAAACACAAAATGTTTTTTGTTTTGATTGTATGTTTGACTATTAAATTGTATTTTTTTCTTTCTTTCTTCTTGTTCTTCTTACCGGGGCATGTCCTTGACTGATTTACCAAACTGTGGGTCGGAGGCTGTGGCGTTGCTGCCGTCTTTAATCTGGTGAGCTTCAGACACACGCATGGCTGCTAACTTCTGAGAGCCTGCAAGAAGAAGAAAACATTGAATCGTTATTTTTTTTCCAATTTAAATCTTCTTTCATCTTGTCCTTCTCATGTTTCAGCAATAAATAATGTAGACTTGACACATTTTTCTTAAGAAAATGCTTGTCATTGCATGGCCCAGGTTAGTTTGGTTGCATGGGCCATATGCTAATGCTAGCAAGAATAATAAGCATCCAAAAATGTATCAAGCTTATTATCTCTTAAGAAACATTATAACGGTTTCTTAATTAATTCCCTATTTTAACGGTCTGAAACGCAAGTCAGAAGCGCGAAACGCGAGTAGCTTTGTGGGCGGATCTCTGGCGCTGTTGCTATATACAGGCGGATAAATGACTATTGCGCCCGACGCAAATCTAAAATGTATTGGTCAGAAGGTGTGTTTTTGGCGTAACGTGCAACAATCCAATGAGAGTTCCATCTCTCATCCCCTTTAAGAGCCAGCGCATTTGAACTTGACGAGTTGATATTTTGACAGCGCGTTTGCAGTCTCCACTGAGACAGATGTATGACCCAGTGTTTCCCCCAGTACTATGTTGTTAAGGCGGCCGCCTCAACAACAATAGGGCCCCGCCTTGACTACCAATGTATAGATATATATTTTTTAATAAATATTTTTTAATTATTATGCATTAACAAAGTAGAAAACCCTCGTAGGGAAAGAAAACATACTTCCATCAGGTGTGAAAAATAAAGATCAATAATGCATCAGTAATACTGTTACAACAATGGTTCAAATGGCTCAGTCTATGGCAAAATAATAGGCCTAATTCACAAATGGAATAGCGTTTCTTCTACAACTTCAGAAACACTGAGTCGTCTTGTAAATTTTGGCAAAGTTAATATAACAATATATGATATGCGGTCCTGTGGCCGCAACTGTGGGCCTATTTAACGATGATGATGCGGCAATACATTAACAAACATTGTTTCTAACCAGTATTGTATACATTATCGTTATCGACTCGTGTCCGTAATATGCATGTGTCCCCCCGTTAATATACATTGCATGGACTGTATTATGCGTTACGTGTTTATTTTGCGTGTGTTTAAACAGATGGGTGCACACAAGCCCGCGCCAAGCATCACCCGCATTCAATCACTTTTAAATACTCACTCGGGGTAAAACTATGTTTCCTTACGATGAATTACTCATCAATCCTAAAAGTTATGGGCTTGAACACGATGTCTGTGTCAAGAAAATATGGGTTTGCTTTACAGTGTTTGCAGATGCATTGTTTTAAAAGTAAAACTTCTTACCGCTGTATCAGCGTTCTTCCTCAAATAATTGTAACCGTTATAATTTACCCTAAAACGAGATTTGGTTTTCGAAGGCTGGGATATAGCCTATTTGCTCAAGTCTATTATTATTATTATTATTATATTATTACTTATTATTATTATTACTGTATATATATTATTATATATACAGTGTTCATTCATGCAACCACTATGGATTTTTTTGTTTTTCCACAATCCACATCATCATCATTATATTTCAATTAGGCTAATCGTTTGCATGTTTTTGTGGTGTATAGCCTACAGGTGTGTAAGCTTATGTTACAGTTCTGACCTACCATGGTACGTCAAAATAGCCTCACCAACTGCACTATCCGCTAGTGCACGACCAGGACGTTTTTGGTAAGTGGCACAAATGCTTTTTTCGATCCATTAGCATCATGTTTCATTTGCGCAACACTCCTCTGCTCTTCGTCGACACGCCTCACAGGGCGCAAGTGTAGTGGCGCAAGTTGGCTGTGGGGGAAAATCAGCTTTACACCTGGTGCAAACTAGCAACAATACATGTGTTGTGTAGAAAGTGAATTGCGCTGGGTGCAAGAAAGGGCCCAATGTGTACCCTGTGCCAGGGTATTTTGTATTTACATTACTTATTTCTTTCAAGGTATTCCAAAACATTCAGCAAAATCTATTCAGATCATGTGTACTTTAGGGAAAAATGTCCAGCCTGTCAAAGAATTAGTTACAAGGTTTTCATTTCTGCATCAGGTTTGCAGTTCCACATCCATCCGTTTGTGGATCAATGACATTCACACAGCACTGGAATATCATCTTCAACAGGGTCAGAGGGATGAGCACCCCTACTGGCCTTTTGCTCTGGCATACCTGTGGTTTATCTGAATGAACTCCCTGATCCTGTTGATGGAGAAGCTGCCCTTGTAGGTACTAGCAGCACATTTGTGAATACTGGAGCTCAACATGTGGGTGAAAGAGTGGATGAAAGATCTACCAAAAAGAGCTAGCAAGAGGGCGTAAGGGTAAATCACTGCCTGTCTTGCGACGCCTCAGCCCAACACTTGGTACTACCAAAGAGAAGGAGAATTTCTCCCTCGATGGGGAAGAGAGTATGAGCCCCCAATTTTCACCAATGGGAACACATAAGGTTCAGCCAAAAAGGGCGGGGCTAGAGGTAGAACTACTGATTCCGGAAAACCCCTCCCGTGAAAAAGGAAAAACACATGGGAGGAAACGGAGGAATGGAGGGGGTCGATGGGCCCCCTTTATAATTCATAATTAAATAGAGGGATTTTAGAAAGTCATACACATGTCATTATATTATCATGTCCCCTATGCAGTTACTCTGTATGCCATAATGTTACTTTACTATTTTAATTGTTATACTCTATAACCTAATAACAAAGAAAGAATGTATTTACCCTCTATAAATATGTATGAATATATTGATTTAAAAAAATATTGTAACTCTTCTTATTACTATTTTTACATGAATAGTTAGGGTAGAGTAGCATAGAGCACCAACTTTTTTAACTAGTCTACCTAGGAAAATTGCGGACTAAATTGGGCAATAAAACTGAAAACAAGTGACCTTGATCTCCCCTATGCACTTGAGCAGTGGTTCTCAAACTTTTTACAATGAGTACCACCTTAGAAATGATTTGGCTCTCCAAGTACCACCGGAATTAAAATAAAGTGGCATAGACCTATAACTACATCGAGTTTACACAGAAGGCATTAATATTAATAAGATTTATTATTCACATAACTTTACTCGACATAAGCAACCAACTGTCTATAAACTGTATAAACTCATGTATTGTATTTAACTCATGTATTGTATTGAGGTAAGCTTTAGCCTCAGACTTGGTTCAGCATCCAACCTGCTTCTTTATTGAGTTTCAATGAAGGCGAGGGAAGAAAAGCCTTTCTCACACAAATGCGTGGTTGCAAATGGAATGAGAAAGCGCACAGCCTTGTCCGAAAGCGGGGGGGGGGGGGGGGGGTAGCGAGCGATTGTTGACGCCAAGCACAGCTGTTGTGCTTGGCGATCACAACAGCTGTGATCTGGTCTTGCCCAAGCTGGAGCGTCTGTAGTGACCGCGTGATCGCACTCAGCAACAACCGAGGTGAGCCATGCCACAGCCAGGTTTCTTCTTTACGGTTAAATTACTGCCAAACTGCTGACATGACTGTTCAACAGGTAGGTCTCATGCGCCTAATTGGCGACTATTGTTATCATGTGAAACGCTGCGCTGATCAAATCATATTTACTTCTCCCTTCCGATATCCGATCCAGCGTAATTGGCCAACGTCGGACCGATACCGATGTCGTGGATTGGATTGGGACAGCCCTACTATTTTTATATCAAGGTGTAACAAACCTACATTTATACTTTATTTCTGCATTGTTTTGTTTTATTTTGACATGATTCTGTATTTTATTTGTGGTCATAAGTTCATCTAATTTGTTATTGCCAATCATCAGATCAGCATGCGTGGTTAGGGTTAGTGATTGGTGATTGGCCCATTCCTGATTACACGCGATATATAGCGCAGAGAATTACGGAAAGAGGGGGCTTGACTCTATCCGCGCCCGTGGATGCCCTATCGTTCGGACGTCTCTTCACTCCCTCCGCTCTCGTGGACGCCGTATTTTTGGATCGCCAACGTTCTTCACGCCCTCCCTTGTGATGCCCTATCGTTCGGACGTCTATTCACTCCCTCCGCTCTCGTGGACGCCTTGTTTTTTGGATCGTTTGGACTCTCTTCACGTCCTGCCTCGTGATGCCCTATCGTTTGGACGCTCTCCGACGCTCCGTGGTCGCGATGGACATTGTGTTTAGGGAAGAGGGGGAAAAATGGTGTAACTTTGTGAATAATAACATATCTTGATGATGAAGTTGTAGATAAATATTCGAAACTCATCCATGACTCTCTGTCTGCCTTTGCTGCCATTTTGACACGTAACAAAGGTGATTAGGATTGACTCTATTGGATGTCTGCCTATTTCCTGTATAAGTGGTGTGTGCAAACATCACGATGGAGTGCCTGAAGGTCATACCTTTTCGGGTTTCCAAAATTATCAAAATATTATTATTTCTTTTAAATGTACGTATTGAGAAGAACAAGAAGGAACTTGCATAATTTGTGTTGTTGTTCTATTTTCAGTACGACAGTTACCTGGTAGTTGTCGAGGATAGCCCAGGATAGGGAGGGCAATGATCAGAGTTGCTGCTCCTCCTGCCAGGAACCCAATCCACCAGGCCCCCACCCACAGAGGGTTCTCTGGAGTTAGCTCTGTACTACACACACACACACACACACACACACACACACACAGTGAGGGATTTATCTGACATATTCCCCTATTCCCAATGTCGTTGTATAGGTGACTGTACAATGACAATAAAGTCTATCTTATCTTATCTATATGGATATTGGATAGTAGTGCAAAGAGGAGTGGAAAATAAGTTGAGACAAAGGTAATGACATCCAGCAAATCCTGTGCACCCATCATTGTGAATGCTAAAATGTGCACAAGCTACTACAAGGGCTTCAATGGTAAAAGCATGCTTACTAATCCGAAAAGCTTATTGAGAGCAAATTTATTTCAGAAAAATCTTGTTTTCAAATGCGACAAACGATTGGGGAACGAACAAAGTAATAAAGAATCATGTTGTTGTGAACTCTAGCCATGATCTTCTTGCATGGATATGCATTGCATGCAGTTATTGTATATAACGTCTAGCCTACTGGAAAATTGGAGATATAAGTTCAGAGAAATTGATCTGATTGGTTTATTTGGCCGGTCTATCACCAACATAGGTGGTGATAGACAGATGGTTTATCCAATCAGCTAACCAATATATTTTTTTAAATCTTACGTCAGGTGGGTCTCAGTGTACATTTTGAGAAAAAAGCCACCCAGCAGATAACCTGCGGCTGGTCCCAAAATGGCTGCTGTGTAGAAGATCCCTGGGGAGAGAAGGACCACAGAAAGGAAAACAGAGGCGTGTAAGAAGAATAACATTTTCGATTTCCTACTTCCTGGTCTCTTGGATCAAAGTGAGTCCATTGTTCTTGGCAGCAATGGAATAGCATTAAATACAGGTATTTACAGGAGACAGTGTGTTAATGAGCAATTGTATTCGGGTAACTGGGAGAGCAAGTAGTAGTAGTTATTTAGCATGACCAGTTAGAATGAACCCATGCACTAGGAATTCAAAGACTTTCATATTTCTGGTGTGTTGACAATACAATTAATTTGAGGGGACTAAGGATCTGACAGGACCAAGATTAAGATTCAAGCAGAAATTTAGCCATTAAAGCAATGCAAAAGGCCTGTGTGTATTTATTGGGAAGTAATGGGTGAGTATATTCATTACTGATTACGTGTCATATGTAAGGTGCGAGTCTCACCTATATAAACAGGAGCATAGCTTGACTTGACATTCTCATCCAGGTATGTGACCCCTAATGTGTAGAGTGGCGTGGCCCCCATACCGTGGAGAAACTGGCCCAACATAAATACAAAACGATAGTTGGAGAGCCCAGTACTCTCCTTGTTGTGGCACGGCCCGGTACGGTTGGCAGAGCACATTCCCGTGTGCTCGGGCAAGCTGACCTGGTAGGGGGGTGTGGTGAAGTGGGGTAAGGCAAACACAAGCGATCCAAGAGCCATCACGAGCACTCCCCAGCCCAGCCAGCGAGGCTTGTGGCCAGTCCCACCAAAGTAGCTGACGAATGCGAGGCACACGCATGCAGCGATGTCGTAGGAGCTAGCAATCAGGCCGGCCTGGTAGCTGCGCAGGTCAAAGCGCCTCTCGAGGGAGGTGACCACTGTGTTGATGAAGCCGTTGATGATCATGCCCTGGAGGAATGAAGCGGTGCACAGGAAGAACAGCAGCCATCGAGGGGTGTTGAAGACCTGAAGGGTCCTGTGAGTCAGGGCCCCCCAGCCACACTGCGGATCCAAGTCCTCTGAGGTGAATTTGGAGCCCATGGAGGTCTCCACACTGATGATACCGTCCACAGTTTGGATCTCCCGCCGGAGTGTGCTTGTGCCAGTGAGAATTTTTGGCCGAATGCCGCCATGATCCCGTCTGAGACTTCCAGGGCCTGACTCTATGGGGCTCACAGTCCAAGAGTCCAAAGGGCTTGGGGTGTTGTCCACTGAGCCTTGGGGGCAATCCTGCAGGTCCAAGAGCTCCTGCTTGGAGCTAAAGGATGCATCAGCATTTAGCAAAACTGGCATTGCCCCAATGAGGGTCACTGTTGAGAAGAGAGATGGGTGTTGGGAGCTAGGGTGGCACAAGCCTAACTGAGGATACAATAGAGAAGATTATTGAAAGATGAATCAGAAGATTGGCTCAAGTCAGAGATATTAAATTGTTAGCTTTTTTGGGGCTTTTCTATTATATCCCGAGTTGTTCTTTGGTCTCCATGAGTTCAGTGTCAAATGCTGTTTGCTGGATCTTTTTTCTACTCACTAAACAAGAGATAGGGTTGACGGCTTCATGTTGAGGTTGCTGCTGAGGTTGCAATGACCTATGGTGAAAAAAGACAGACCGGGAAACAAATTAAGGACGAATACAGAGGTTTGTTTCAAATGATCACGATGAACATTTTCATGGGTCAAGTATTTTTTTACTTTGCAGGAAAGCTAAACTCATTGTAACAAAGGTTTTTTCTTTGATTCTTAATCAGGTTTATTAAGTATCTTGACTCTTTATACATACATACTCAAGCTTTATTCTATCTGCTTTATTCTAATGCTGGGATGGGATTATGGGATATATTTTATAACTACTAAAATCTCACAAAAAAACTGAAAACTGCAAATAAAATAAAAAATGCTATCCAAACCCTCAACATATAGTATTCGTATTTATTTTATATTTTTCATGTTTTAACCAATTATACTGTATTTTATTGTTTTTCTGTTTTCAATGTGATTTTATATCGATGTAAGAAAGAATCTTTATAAAGACAAGAAAAATAAAGGGTGCATGGTCTAATTATAATATTAGAACTTTATAATTATGCATTTATATAATCATATTATATGTACATGTATATGTACAAAAAAACGTGTAATCAGACAATAAGCCACTCCTAGCCAAGTTGTGGGCCACCAACAAAGACATTTATGAAATTGCACCATCCAGGCCATTAACCACGCCCACTTCCACTTATTTTATCCAAATACACCTCATAACATTAAACATACATCTCTTCTAACTGCAGTGTTTCCCCCAGCACTGTGTTGTTAAGGCGACCACCTTAACAACAATAGGGCAATATCTATCTATTATTTCTAAATATTTTTTTAATTATTATGCATTAACAAAATAGTACTCTTTAGTACTTTTTTTTATTTTTTATAAATAATGTATGATGACTATATGCTCTGTAAGGTGACCTTGGGTGTCTTGAAAGGCGCCTCTAAATTAAATGTATTATTATTATATTATTATTACTCTTGTAGGGAAAGAAAACATACTTCCATCAGGTGTAAAAAATAAAGATCAATAATGCATCGGTAATACTGTTCACAACAATGGTCGTGCCATAAAGCTTTTTGAATTGAATTGAAACGGAGACACCCCTGCCACTAGTTCCCCATCAAGCAGGAATGGGGAACAAGTGACCTCTTACATATAATAATAGGTCATGTCCAAAGCCGGAAAGGGTTGATCAACTTTTCTTCGTGGCCCTTATCCTGATAAACAACTGTTGAAACCGCAAGTGACACCGTCTATGAATTTAGTTTTGAACCTTTTGGTGCTTAATGGTTGATTGTAATTGAGTGTAATGTTCATTATTAATTTAATTTATTTTGCAACAGTTGTTTAACCTAATATTTATTTTGTTTAATATCCCAATCGCATTAATTGGAAAGGCATTTGTATACATTATCCTTGGGCCTAGAGTTCTCCCATTCTCTCTAATTGAAAGGTCTGAATTTGCATTGCCACTGTAGCCATCAAGTACAACACTTTGGCAAAGCCAATCTTCTATCTTCTATGTTATGTAGATTCCTTTAACTACCTTGCAGGAACCTTGGGGGACGAGGGAGTGTGAGCGAGAGAGAGATTCATTCATGAATCCAAGCCAGTGTTTTAATATCTTCTGTCATCTTATCAGAATTAGCCTCCTCTCTCGCAGAACGGAACCACATACTGTTATGATCTGAACTTAAATGTACTCTACAGCAGCAGTGCAGTCTGTCAGAAACACAAATCCAGCCCAACGAGGTAGTTAGAACTTCACAATACCATTTATATTATTATGAAGGCAGCAGTTGTGTTCAATGTTACACATGTACATAAACATGTATAATGGTATATTAATTGTTTCATCAGTACTGTACAAACTTGATGAAAAGAAATTAGCTTATTCAATATAAAAATGTGGATGTTAATACTGGTTAATACCAAAAATGTGATTAACCATTGTAACATCTATAAATATACTGTATTCATATGAAATATCCTAAACAAATCAAAATAAATCAACATACAAAACATTTTATACCAAAAGTCGTGACCAGGTCGGATACATTTGAATAATGACGTAAATAAAGTGGTGCAGAGACTAAGTTTACACTTGAGGAAATGAAAGCATGTGAACCTCACATCCTCATCAGTGGCATGATTAACTCACATGTAAAGCTTTTGCAAGTTAAGAAATGTAAAAAAAAATAATAGTCAAAGCATTTAGTTAGATTAATGAAGCAGACCGGGGGCACGAGTACTGTGATTTTGGACGAATAATTTACCACACCTCCTATCCACAAAGTTTAGGACTTTGGAGGAAGGGTTTAACTTTAAATAAAAGTTCCAAATAAATAAAACTTACCAAATACATTGAGTTAAGTTTAACACTGCAGTGTTCTTTAGAAAAGGTACTAGAATCAGGATAGCTTTTACCTCACTTTATTTGGTAAAGGTTTAGTCTAGTCTCTATGAAGCAAAAGGAGAGGAATTGTATTATGCACGCGTGGAGATACACTTAGTAGGGCATCTGAAGGATGCCTTACCTGGAGCGTTCTGGCCCCCTGGGCTATGTGTTGTGTCTTTAATACTGGGCAGGCGTGGACTCGGTTATGTGCTCTGATTGGCTAAGCATGGCGCTGAACTCCTGCCTCCTGGATACCTGTATATGTATGTACTCTATGCTGATCTCTTGCGGCTATGTGTTGGCATTTCAACTTTGTGGCTTGGTGCTGACTTCTTGTGGCTATGTGCCAGAATTACACTTGTTTTTGTGGCCTTGAGCCCCTGGGTCTCTCGAACATCTTGACCGCTCGTATCTCTAGAATTGACACGTGATGATTGGCTTCCTGTATCAGCTGGACGCCTCCCTAGGCTCAGGACCCCTCCCTAAGATGAGAGAGAAGCCTCTTTAATTGGTAAGGGCATATGTGGCCTGTTGGTATGAATGTGTGAATTATGTAACAACATAATTCACTGGGTGTTCCCGTGGACCTCGGAGCCCGTGTTGTAGCCTACAGGGGTCTTTCGGGACAGATCCGATCCCTTGGCATTGCCTGAAAAATATTCTCTATGAGAGGGTATTCGCTATTTGAGCTACCGGTACATTGCACATTATGTAGGCAATGCTTACTGTTGCGCAGTGCGTCTCCGTGAGAGAGTGGTAGATTGTTGGCAGCGCGTGATGTGCATTTAAAGGTTGGGTATGGGATTCGCGAAACGCCAGCAGATTTTGAAAACACACAACTCAAATGGTCCTACCCCCTCTCCTTCAACGCTGACTCTGACTCCACCCATTCCAAGTACATGGACGCGCAATCATGCACGAGCGCGAACACAGATGCGCGAGAGTGAGCCATTAGCTAGTTAGCTAGCTCCAGTACCTACCGCAGGATAACAACAAACAGAAGCTTGCTCTGGGTCACGAGCTTTGAGTACGTGCAGGAAGGGGCCACGCGCGGGGGGGAGGGGGAGTGCAGTACGACCGTTTGATTGACGTACTTACTGTCTAATGCCACTCGGTGGTTCTGGAAATCATTGGCTGGAGTTTTTCGAGCCCTGCCCGTTCCACAGATGATCGACTTGTTTAATTTCCATGTCAGTACTTCTAACTCAGTGGCTGTAAGTGGGTTATGATAAGGATTTCAAGTACCGTAATTTTCGGACTATAAGCCGCGCTTTTTTTCCCATTTTGCGATTCTGCGGCTTATATAACGATGCAGATAATTTTTAAATTTTATAGCTAACGGCCACGAGGGGACCTCGTAAATCTATGGATTTTTAAGCGGCGGGCTCCAGTGCGGCTTATATATGTAAACATCATTCAATTTAGCTGCTGCGGCTTATACTCCGGTGCGCCTTATAGTGCGGAAAATACGGTAATTTTGCAAAAATGGCCAAAAAAGAGAATTCCATACCCAACCTTAAAGTGAAGCTTATAAAGTCCCAATTCTTATGTCATATTGAAAACATATTCACTAAAGGTTATGCGATTATATTTTTGTGCTCATTTCAAACTTGGACCCATTTTCTCAAGGCCATGCTGGCACCACATCTATGGGGGTAAAAGGCATGATAATGGGCCGTCGAGATTTGAACCCCGGTCGCTGGCGTTTGCGTCTTAAACTAATGCACTGCGCCACCGCCGCTGACACAACACAATTTGTTGTGTCCACTACCTGATTACACCACTAGGTGGGTTCTACTGTTATGAAGTGTGTTGTAGCACTAGAGAAGAAGTGGAATGATGCGTGTAGAGAATAGTCTAGGGAGCTAGACCTACAGTACTGTGCTGCGTGCTTACAACCAGGCCCGCCACTCCCTATACGCAGAGTACAAGTGCGTAGGGCACCAAGTACCTGAGGGGGGCACCAAAAATTAAGATTTGTAAAAAAAAATAATAATAAAACACTAATGAATTAAAAAAATATGTAAATTAGTTATGAAGAGGCCCACCGTTGTTTGTTCTTAATTGTATAACCTATCACTCAATTTCGGCAAATTAGATGTTTTTACCTTATATAGAAAAAGGGGCTCTCCTCTACTGTAGTACGTAGTCCTACGTAATCCGCATTTGAAAATTCCAAACCTGCCTGGCAACTGATGATCACTGCAAACGTTGCCTGGCAATGGACAATCGCGTTGAACGATGACGTCTATTATCTAAATTAAATTAACACAAGCTAGCTAGACTACGATACAACACCTTAAACACTCTGTTTACTAGCTAAATTCAATACAAAACAAATATAAAGTAAAAACGAATGTTATCTGTATTATGTTATTTCGTCTTGATGAGCGCGAATGTTTTTTGAAACCTGCCCGGCAACGGACAATCGCATTGATCGACGACGTAATGTTTCAACGCGAATTACGTAGGCGGTAAAATTATCGCCCCCGGTACAATTTTGGTGTGTCAGCGGCACTTCCATTGTTTTCAAACGTCCCACCGCTCCCGACACTTTCTGTTTCTATGGTCAGAGTGGCGGTGCTCTACTTTATTTAAATCCTCCCGTCATTCCGACATGAGGTCATTAATACAAATTGCATTACTATTATCATTGTACTTGAATTAATTAATATGATTATTTCTTAGTTGCATGTGCTGTAGTGTCCTACACTAGGGCTGGCCCGAATTATTCGAATATTCGAATACTTGTTCGGAAAATTAGTATTCAAAGCTTAAATCAGTATTCGGAGCTTCGTTTTTTTTTACGTACGTGTCGTTACCAGAGCGAGGGAGGCAAACTATAAGCGTCAGCGACACCAAGCAGAGAAGCGAGAGAGGTGGAGGAAGAATAGATATCTTGTTTCCCTTTACTTTATAACACAACATTAGCGGGATCTCTGGAGGAAAAGTAATACTTAAAACCTTAGCTTAGTTGTTTGTTTACGTTTGCTGTACAGCGCCGCGCCAATCAACTGTGACTGGCTTGCTGCAGAGCGTGAGCGTCTTGAGAATACCCGGTCAATATAATGGATATAATATGGACACATAAGACAATCAATATTCGGTATTTGTTATGGATTTATTGTACAAATTCCCTGAAAAGATGCACGTTCCAGGATGAATTGAAAAGCTCCCGTAAGGGCTGAGATGGCAGAGAACAGCTGATTTGGAACGGAGCAACAGCTGTTCGCTTTCACGGGGAAAAACTAAGGAACTTCAACCTACTTCGGCCTACTAATTAACGTTCAAAAGCTATTAAATCTTCAACAAAATATGCAGATACTGTCAAAATCGGTTCCAGGGAGTATATAGGGATTATTAATGTTGTTTTTGATGGTGTTTTTTTCTGGAACGAGTATTTGAATATTCGCTCGGAAAAACCAACGAGTATTCGAAGCCTGAAAAATGACATTCGGGCCAGCCCTATCCTACACTGACATTGGTGATTGGGACAGTCCCGATCTTGAGTTGCGTGTCCCGATTCCCAGCAAAAACGCTAAAATGTCCTGGTTTCCAACATCCACTATGAAATGTCCCCTTTTGTCTGCGATTACATAGCCAACGTGGTCTTATTATAGCCTGATCATTAACTTAAAAACACATAGAAAAGATTAAAGCATCCAGCATGGGATTTCAACAATGTGAGGGGGCATACGCAACAGGGAAAATCGCACAGTGGAATGCTGGCGATTTATCTGCACAGTGGAAAGCGCTTGTCCACTGGGCGGACGAGCCCTGACTGGAGATGTTCGCTCATTTCAGAAGCAGGGATTACAAGACAAAAATAAATGTATAATTTCCTGTGTGCTGCCTAGCACTAATGCTCCCGTTGAACTGATCTTTATTCCTCCATGAACAATACTTGAACTGAAGAGATGAACTGCACCGTTCCCACCTTAAAGGCCCACTATGCAACTTCGGGCATTTCTTGGCTGTTTTCTTGGTTTTGGCACGCACATTTCTCTACACAGCGCCCCCTACAGCTTCGTAGTAGATATTTCACAACACTGTCGTAACAACTCGTTGACGACCCTTCCCCATGCACTTCTACGCGAGCCATGTGCATTTGTTTTCAAAGAAGCCGGCGAATGCGTGGAGCCATGTCCGAAGTAGATGTTCATAAAGTGTAGGCAAGGTTATACATTTTTAAAATGGTGTATTTGTATTGCAATAAACATAAATCCATCCTTTTTTATAGTTGACGGGGAGAATTTATATCCTAGATTATAATTGTTATATCTTAGGTTGAACAGAACAATCAGTGTAAGAGGTTTGGCCAACATAATAATCTAAATAAACAAGAACCTGGATTCGGGGATTCAGTCTGTATCTGGGGGACGAGACGGACGAACAGCAAAACACCAATGGAAACAAAGGTGTTTATATGGTTGCAACCAAGCAAGCTAGAAACATACAGGGCTCACAACAAAACGGTCGAGAAAACAATTTTTACAGGGCTCACAACAAAATGGTTGAGCAAACACATTTGTACAGAGACCATCAACATCAAGAATACCACGAAGACAAAGTTCACCCAAGGGTACTTTCAATTTCAAAAGCAACACGGCCGAGTCGGCGTCTGATTTGCAGTCTTTTTCTTTCAGTTCACGCTATTCCTGAAAAGCTTGCCCAAAGTTTACTCGTGTCTGGCCTCTCTGTCGGTCAGTCTCCCTTTTCTCTTCTTCTGTTCCTCCGACATTGGGTTTCTCTGTCTCTTTTTAGTCGGCTGATCTATGATGAATATAACAATCCCTTAGTGTTTGTGTTTATATCGAGCCGGTTCCGTGTTTGGGGGTCTGTGCCGTAAAGCACCAACGCCCGGAGTTCAGAACTTTCAACGCGTGACGCTTAGCGACTTTAGCCAATCAGCGTGGAGCTTGACCCGACGTCACTGACAGAGAGTAGTGACCCTTGCACAGAAGGATACGGCCGACATCTTTCTTTATTCTGGGTGGAAATAGTAACATAGTTACGCCATTAAATGCGTTTATGGAAACATTTTTAGCAAGAAATGTGCATTTTACTTTCATAATGTTCGCTCTGTGAATGTGAAGGATGTTTGGTTTGATAGTTATGACGAAGAGTGAACGCTCCGTTCACTTGCATGGACAGAGTCTCTGGTTGCTAAGCAACCTCAACGTCTTGGCGGACTATTTCTCTGCTGATCAACACTACGAATGCTGGAAACACACCAGACACACCATGTGAAGTTATTTAACCCGATTATCGTTATTTATGAGTCTTTAGCCCAAGTGAAGGAGTTCAAGTACCTCGGGGTCTTGTTCGCGAGTGAGGGTACTATGGAGCGTGAGATTGGCCGGAGAATCGGAGCATCGGGGGCGGTATTGCGTTCGCTTTACCGCACCGTTGTTACGAAAACAGAGCTGAGCCGCAAGGCAAAGCTCTCGATCTACCGGTCGATCTTCGTTCCATCCTCACCTATGGTCATGAGGGTTGGGTGATGGCCGAAAGGACGAGATCGCGGGTACAAGCGGCCGAGATGAGTTTTCTCAGAAGGGTGGCTGGCGTCTCGGGATAAGGTGAGAAGCTCAGTCATCCGTGAGGAACTCGGATTAGAGCCGCTGCTCCTTTACTTAGAAAGGAGTCAGCTGAGGTGGTTCGGGCATCTGGCAAGGATGCCCACTGGGCGCCTGAATTGGGAGGTGTTTCAGGCACGTCCAGTGGGGAGGAGACCTCGGGGAAGACCTTGGACTAGGTGGAGACCTCGGGGAAGACCCTGGACTAGGTGGATAGATTATATCTCAACACTGGCCTAGGAATGCCTCGGGATCCCCCCGTCAGAGCTGGTCAATGTGGCCCGGGAAAGGGAAGTCTGGAGCCCCCTGCTTGAGCTGCTCCCCCCGCGACCCGACCCCGGATAAACAGATGACGATGAGATCGTTATTTATATCCGAGATTATTTAATCTAACCCGATCTAAACTCTATCATGCACCCAAACACGGCGGCGTTTGGGTTTCCTACCTCGGACTCTAGCGCAGCCACAGGCGCGTTGAACCATTTTTGTGACACACAATGATCAAGCGTCAGGTTAGGCGTGTGTGTCTGTGCCGTAAAGCATTTTCGAAACTACAATCTGACTACATTTTCGAGGATACTTCCGTTGCGTCACATCCGGATTGTGTCGGTCCGAACAGAGCAAGTTGCATATGCGCTTTTTCACTGGAGAGGCGACATGGGTAAATGACACACCCACCAATCGACCCAGAAATGGATGCAGAACCATCAGCATAACTCTCAACCTGCATACTTAATGTAATTTTGGCTAAAAAAGTTGCATAGTGGGCCTTTAAAGGCGTTGCTTATCACACGAGCCGATTTTGATGACACCTGTCCGCAATTCCACAGCAGCAGGCTGTCAGCAAACAAATCTATTTTGGAGCAAATTCACTCCTACAAATATGTGAAGGCTAATTTGAAGAACGTTTGTCTCTGCGTTGAGGTCATGTTTTCGGAGCTCTACGAGGTTGACATCTTACACACACACACACACACACACACACACACACACACACACGCACACGCACAAAAACGGATCCGGCCAGCGAGGGAATATTTACTGGCCCTTTTAGTGGAAACCCATAGAGGAAAAAAAAAAGGTTGGGGATTGTATTACAGTCTATGTTTAACGTATTTTCCCTCTATGGGCAACATTTTTTGGTTTATTTTTATTGATCCCCTTCGAAAATTTGTGTGGAAAGGGGTAGGAATGGGGCGAGCTATATTCCCGCCTTTCTCCTTTGTAAAGCGCATTGTGTTGCCTTTGGGCCGATCTGAAGATAACTGCACCTATTCCTTGATTGTTCTGCCGCGCCACTCCAAACAATTAATTTCGTTCGACCAATCCACTCCAATAGTGGTCCTGCATCGAGTTTAAATCCAACTCTAACCAATAAATGGTCCAGTTTTAAGTTTCATAGAATATTTATACATTCCCAGGGCATGTTAAATAAGTGCACGCCCGCGCTCGTAACACACTCGTAAAATGCAGTCGTCAATTGATGGAAAGGGTTATTTCATACATCATCCCAACCAAAATTTGGAATAGCCTATATCAAATGAATTACAGATAAATAATACTGAAATGGCTACCTTTTGGTTGAACACATTTGAACTAAATATTTATGATCCCCCAAATTGATGATCCCCCACCTGAAGTCGACGCCACTGATTGTTAGACTGTCGGAATGGCGGTACTAAAAGGTGTCGGAATGGGGGCACGTCGAAATAGTGGCAAGTCGGAATGGCGGCATGTCTGAATGGCAGCATGTAACCGTTCAGCGAGGTTCTAGTATACCTCATAAATCTCATTGCATCATGTAATTAATTACATGAATACTAATTAGTAAGCAATTCATAAACGGCTATCAATTAATTAATAAGACAATGAGTTGATGAGATCATTTATAAGGCTACATAAAATAATGATTTACCATCTATTTACATGCATTTTAAACACTTAATAATGATGTACTTCTTGATTAGTTCGGGTTAAGTGAAGGCATTAGCATATAAGACTTTTGTATGAATTCATCTACAGTTAGGACTATCTAAGCTTTTTTAATTAAAAAATATATAAATGCTATGTACACTACTGATAACCATTTCATCAATGCCTCAAATCTGCAGTTATTAAGTGCTCCCAACAAAGGATAAACAACTTTATAGAACCCATTACTTACTATGCAAATAGTTGCTTTCCATCTTCATAGTTCAAAAAACAAGACTTTGGAAGTTGTGTCTTTCGGAAACCAATTCTACAAACTGCTGTGTGAACAATAAGGGAGTCAAATGTCTATGAACAGGTTCTCAATGCTCCCATCTGAAAATGCGTTGTCTTTTAAACGTTTAGAGATTAGAGGGAGAGGTTATAAGGGTAGAGAGGGAAGAGTGACCATCATGAGGTAAAGAGGGAGGGATTGGCTGTTCTCAAGGTGAACCAGGGCACTCTGTTATAACAATGCAGACCGTTATGCTTATGAATTCAAGCACAGCTTATTGTTTCTGTCCCCAGAATGTCGGATATTGTTTATGAATTAAAAATAAATAAATAAATATATTTCACTCCTATCAAGATCATACATTGAGCTTTTCATTTATTTTATTTGTTGTCGAAGTGGAAACACGCAGCTGGATATGCTACGGTTGGCTGTTTCTCACAGAAGAAGGCCTGTTTGATTTGGGCCGGGTTGCCTTTCCTGCCAAATGGCAAACAAAGGCTTTTTTGAAGTATTTTTGGAATGGAACACTACAGGATATTCAGACTGTTTAGATCCCCGACAACAAACTGTACTCCTGAAGTCATCTTTGCACACAATCCTTTTTTTAAGAAACTGGTTTGCCTACACGCTTACTTCCTTACTGGAATAGAAATGCAGCAACTCTGAGGTTACGTTTGGAAATATGTTCAACACATTGAAAACCAATGTGGAAATACTGAATGTAATGCAGTTGCACTGACATATTGTTTGATATTGGCAAAGCTATAAACGCTTAGGCCTAAAAAAAAAAAAAGTTTGGTTCCTGTTGGTTGTCAGTTGAGGTCATGGGTAGGTAGGGAATTTATTTTATTTTTTTATTTTATTTTTTCCAGCGGCAGCGAATGATAGGTAGGTTGTTTTCATTTAAAAACGAGAAAATTCGCTCATCCTTGTACAGAATGAAGAGGTGCTGTACCAAAACGTAATTATAGAGGGGCTGTACCAAAATGTAATTACATTAAAAAAAGATTTTTTTTTGTCGGAAACCGGAACCAAACAAAAAAATTTTTTAGGCCTTATAAGGCTTTTAGTGGAAGTGTATTTTGGGAACCACGGGTCTACAACATACACCTGACCTCACAGAATGGCGGAAGCACAAAACTATACCCAAACCTATGTGACCCCTGCTTATTTTATCACCCTGACATCGAAGGGATGGAGTTGTTTAAGATATACTCATGTTCACATGAATGTGAAGTGGGAAATAAAGATTGCTTTGATGAAGAACTATATGTCCCTATGGTGTCCTTGCCTTGAAGGGCTCTATAATATAGTTTGTTTGTTCACGTTATGCAATGTCATTCTAATGACATAGACACAAGTCATTACCTTGCTAAAGTACCATTAAATAAGTGAACTTCACACTCAAATTCAATAATGGGCGAGACAACGTTCAAAAAGTTGAACATTGTTTATAACATAATCGTTCACACAACAGTGTTTCCGGCAGGAGCAAATTCCTACTTGTGGTGGTAGCTGCAGGGGGCAATGACACGCTGAACTAAAGATCATTGGTATGAGTCCCATGCTTCTAGCGGTGTTTGCCTTCTGAGGTGATGGGCTTCCAAGCTTAGTCAATGGGCAGCATCACTCCGATATATTTCTACTCAATTATACAAATTACAAAGTGCACTTCCCTAAACAATAGCACAACTGAAATTCAGTTAAGCTGGGGACGCCTCTCGTTTCCCGCTAGCTGTACAATGGTAAAAAGCAGTTCAAAAAAGTATTTGGCCAATGGAGCTACAAAAAAAAGGTGTGCCTAAATTCTTCAGATTCAGACTGCGTATGCTATTAGAAATTTTGGGTTATTTCAAACATCCCTAACACCTATTTCTGAACACCCTATTGATTCTATTAAGGAATTTGACTGGACGTCTTCTACGAGCGGGAAGGCCAACAACAATCCTTCCTTCGGCGCAGGATCATGTTGTGAGTGTGCACGAGAGGAGGGTTGGAGGGGCCATACACAGGTGGTCGAATGTGTTGGTGAGAGAGCAAGAATCAACGCGCTGCAGGCAGCTCTACAATGAAAAAATATTTTACCCCTTTTATTGAATTTGTTACAAATTCAATAAATATATGGAAACTTAAATTATCCTTATGGCTGGCATGAGGCAATTGTCATAGTATTGAATAGTAGTAAGCTAGATAGTTATTGAAATATCCTATAAATACATTTGTTCTCTACTGAATTACTGTTTCCTCAGAAGTTAGTAGGTAAAAGATATGAGTCCATTAAAATGTGTCCTCACAAAATATAACGGACAATGGCCTTGAATACATTCCTCTGGGTTTGAACATTGTTGGAAACAATTGGGATAATGCAAGTACCCAACTCAAATATAATTATATAAAATGCGCCTTGTCATTTTCAGATATTTAACTGTCACTTCTTTATCCCCATTAAAAGTGTTCAGTAAATGTCCTCTACAGATAATCAAGAGAGGTTATTGAGTGACTGTCATGGCCACAGTTGTGGTGCTGCGTGTTCTCCTCTTGTGTCGGCCACAACCCCTGTCTATCTCTGTGCTTTGCCTGCCACTCTCAGCTGCTCACACCTGGCCTGCATCAGCTCATCAATTCCCCTTCAAATACACCTGGTTTCCCTGCAGTCTTCGCCGGATCGTACTTCGATATACCGTGGTAGTTATTCGTACCTGGCTCCAATACACTTTATAGTTGTCGTTTCTCCTGCTGAAATCTCGTGCCTCACCTTTGTTCTCTTTTGCCTATAGTTTTGTGGATCTACACCTCCAGCCTGCCTGCTTCACCTCCTCCCACCTGATGCGCCCCACTCTCCAACCTGCCCCGTGCCTCACTCCTGGTTATTCCACATACACCTGTTCACCTTCACTCCAACTCCTGCCCTCGTGTTCTGCTCTTGGGTCCAGCACCTATCGCTCCCCTAACAGACTACTGTATGTATGTATGTATGTATGTATGTATGTATGTATGTATGTATGTATGTATGTATGTATGTATGTATGTATGTATGTATGTATGTATGTATATATATATATATATATATATATATATATATATTTATTTTAAAGAAAAGTCCATGCTATCAAATTTTATTAAAAACTAGTGTTAATTGTTATTGTTTTTGTTATTGACAAAACGGCCAGGGCCTTTTAGACAGATGACAGATGAGCATGTTGACATGTTCTGGGGTCATACGCGACCGCAGCCTGGTGACCGTCAGTCCAGCCGCTGAAAACACCCGCTCTGAGCGGACAGATGTTGCCGTGATGCACAAATACCTCCGTGCTAACTTGGCAAGGCGGGGGAACAACTTTCCACAATCCAGGGGCTCAGAAAGTTCTTTATTTCTGCTTCGATGCTAACCTCGCCTTGAGTGGTAGGCCTATAGTGCTCCCCAAGAAGTCACTTTTTAAATCATAATGGTCCCACACCAGACTTCGCCGTGGCCTCGTCCGCTTCATGATTACAACGCCGTGTTCCAATATCCATACTATCCTATCCGTACTTACTAGTCTAAGTTTGAGTACGCAGGGCGTGCCGATTCAGATCGGGCGAAATTAAGTGTACTGAAAACGGTCAAATCGCGAAGTGTGTGGCGATGTACACTTTTCGTACTCAACGGCAGCCATCTTAGCTACGTAGCGGAAGAGGGCTGAGCCAAAATCTGCGCATTTTTCACATAGCCTGCATTAATAGTCATTTTGTAGGTTTTATAGTTTTTATAGCTTTTTATAGCTGCTAGGCGTAAAGAGTTCACTGTTCAAAGCGGGATGTTTATTGCGGGGGAGGAGCCGCAAATTTCAATATTGCCCCCGTGTGGTAAAATGTTTAATTGCACACTGCATTAGTTTAATCAATGAAAAATGTACAATATAATTCTTTACTGCAGCCAGGGGCAATGCAAAAGATGATCCTCCTGTAGACCTGGTTGTTTGCTTTTCCATAGCCATTTCAGCGAGCCTCAGAGCCTGACTCATTACCTGCTATGGCTGCTAGAGCCAGAGTAGGAGTAGGTTACCATGCCAGTGACGTAGCTGATTGTTGAAATCCAACATGGCGTCGCCCTGTAACACTTTCACCGTACAATTTAATCACTTTTAGCAAGTTCAGCCATTTTTAGGTATTGTACCAATGAGAACGCAGACAATACATCTGTTATATCAACTAAACTTCAAATTTCAGTTCAGTTCATCTTTAATGATCTCTGACCGGCGCTCACCAGCTCTATTCTATCTGCAAAGGCCTCAGAACATTTTTGGCTTTTCTTTTTTTTAAGTGTGCCCAAGTGGAACTTTTGCGGTTCGACATTAGATAGCCTATATACCAACAGAATAGGCGAACGCTTAACTACCTAGGTAACTTATACAATGGGCTGTTGAATGACGTCGGATGTCAAAACTCTATGCGTACCGGTGCTGTTTGTTTGTGGTCTGGCAAATATATTAATATTTATGCTTGTGTACATATATTTTTTTTTGTATAATTAGTTAATGAATGAATGAATGGGGTTACACAACGAACTCAACTCAAGTATCATCCCTTAATTAGTTTATTCAATATTTTTTTTAATGGTCCAAAAGTGTAGACTGGGTAGGCCTGCCCCCAGCCCTTTCTGCCGGCAATTTGAATTCGCCCAGCAGAAGAATCTGGAGGACAGGAATACATTTTTTTCTGCTTCAAATTTTTGCGGAAGCCATCACCACCCACCCCCCGGCTCGCTATTGGCTGGTTTAACACACAGGGAAGCGACGGCAAGCAGCGAATTGCGTATAGACAGTTGAACTAGGCCCATTAATCCTGCCTCTTGTGCTGAAGAAAATGACAGCAACTTCCCCACACCAACGTGCAATCTACGATTGAGCTTGGTCTGGCAATAGCCAGGCTAACGACGAGCATCACTGAGCCATGGACCACCTTAATTAGCTGCATGGTTCACAACATGGGGTGGATCATCTTATTCCAAAACATCTAAGAAATTAAAGCGCCAAACAAGGAACCTCTTCCGTGTTACATGAACAAACTCTACTGTCAGATACCAAGTGTCTTTTTCCAACATCATCACACGTCGAGCTTCATATGTATCGTAAAATTAAGACGTGCTGTATATCCTACTTCAAAACACATGACAATGGAATCAGACCACCAGTGGATTACATATATGGAGCCTACCTTAACAAATAATAACGACACCACGCTGACCGCCTCTTTTGTTCGTCCATTGAAACTCTATTATCCTGCAGAAACATTTGCGATCGTAGTATAAACGATGGTCACTCGTGTTAGAGATTGTTATCATCGACAGTCAAAATGTAGACAGAAGGCATGTCATGGATTGTCTAGCATGGCATCTGAACATGTGCGTCAGGCACACAGCTGAGGCTGAGCACGGAGAGAGCATCCCTGTCATATCATCACCACGGACTGTGGAATAAAGAGCTTACCTTACGGTCACACAGTTACATGATGTGGACGCCGTCTCGTGCATTTAAATACATTGAGATTAATCCACGACGCGGCATCGCCACCGCCGACAGGTTCCGCCTAATGGAGTTCGGCGCGATGACAGCAGGAGGCGTTAGAGCCCTTCTGATCAGTCTGATGGCAGCTTGTCCAATGATATCAAGCCCCTACGGCGCCATCACCTCTAGGCCAATGGTTGTAATGAAGCCACATGAGATGATCTGGTTAGCGTTGCAAACCAGCTAATCAGCCGGAAATTCTGACTATTATGAACTCATCCCTAGAGAAGTGTAACATTTCTATTTAGCGTTTGATAGGAAGGCTAAACCTTTTACATTTCAGTTAGTGGACGTTTTTGATCCTTAAAACGTAGATAATCTCTCTAGTCAAATTAATTTAAAAGGCCTAAATTCCTTTGAAACCGTGGAAGCAGGCTACCTTGCTGAACAACTTAGTAGAAAGATAACCTACATTAACAAAGTACTCTAATCGGGTATATTAAAAGTGTCAAACTAAGGAAAAGTGTGACATTAATTGTGTGAAAATATTATTAACTAGTTATAGAGCTTTGAGTATAGTTAAGAAATTAGATTAAACAATACCACAGAGTAACCATTAACACTTTATAATATTTTTTTAATTAATAAGCCATTCACAAGTAGTCAATAAATGATGAAATAACATGACAAAGGTCTCAATATTATATTATATGATTAGATCATATTTTACGTTGTACAAACGGATTAGGTAACTAGAACAAATGTCTCTGAATCAATGCCCAGCTGTGCCTTCATCTCTTACGATTCTACAATTCCTAGAACTTGTATTTATATCATTTAACTTCATTTGCGGCAATATCCAGAGCAATGACAAATGGTAACACAACCTCTTGGAGATTCTGCAAACATTGGATGTAGTAGGAACCGGTAACCTGCAGCAAGTGATAATTTCAAGTGACCTCCTTAACGACCCTTTCGTGTCAACAGACTGGGAGCAAATTGTGCCGTTTGAGTAAACAGAGGAGTTTTATAATCTTGTTATCAAAATTGAAAGACGTTGACACAATGCATCATTTTTCTCTTGGGCCTTTCTCAGCTTTTGGTTTGTCAGGTAGGTAGGCTATTCTGACAATGATTAGGCTTCTCGCTCTCTCTTCTATTTTCTTATGAATAGAACCATTACTTATTGTGTGTGTGTGTGTGTGTGTGTGTGTGTGTGTGTGTGTGTGTGTGTGTGTGTGTGTGTGTGTGTGTGTGTGTGTGTGTGTGTGTGTGTGTGTGTGTGTGTGTGTGTGTGAGAGAGAGTGGAACCAGTGGAGAACCAAATGCATGTTGGCATGTGAAGCACTGGTGTAAAAAACGGATGAAACACTAAGTGGCACAGGCCGTATAGAATGCTTGCTGACGCAAGGGGTTGTATTTAAGCCCTTTCGTGAAAAGCTAGGGTGGTTCACTTTTTTAAATATCCAGTACAATATCCTGCAAAGGTAATATACAAGCTATACGCTCCAAATGTTTAGTTGCACTTTGTCGCAAAAACATTATTAGAGTATAATTATTATTGTTACTGTAATAGGGTTAGGGTAGGGTATTGCAATTGCAATGGATTGCCTCTTTTTATTAACCCAGAGCCTTTTCCTTGGTTGTGCAAGGGATGGGTACATCGCAGCCATGAACTGTATAGCTTTGCAGACTGGCTTTGGACCAGGCACGGTCTCTTGAACCAGAAGATCATCAAAAGACAGCCAGGATCGTCAGCGCAGAGGAACATCCTGTTGGTTTCTGGACTGCACTGTGGCACACCATCTGCAGGAAGATTACCGTGCTATGCTGAACTGGTCAGCCCCAGTTGGGTTGTCTCACCATCCAGTCGCTTTGGAAGATTCCAATAGGTTGGAATCTTCCAACCTATTGGCTCCAAAATGTTAAGATGTGTTATGATATGCAGTAACACCATGTCTTAACATTAACAATAGGTGTCCCTATAGGTAACCTATTGAGTGATCGACAACAGATCTCATTAATGGACAAAGCTGATGACTGAACAACTTTTAACATTAATGACAGAGGCTAGCTATACATCATCATGTGTGATCATTGGGTTGAAGGAATAATACATTGATCTCCACTTCATGATCGGCTGGTGCTTGGATTTGAGTCTTTATTCAGGTGGATCGTTGATTTCAACCCAGGTTCACAGCAGAAATCTTAGTCGGTTCACAATAACAGCAACAAAAATTCTGAGATGCCTAGACTTCTTTGGCCTATTCTTTTTTATAGGCCTGTGTACGTCCACGTAACGTAACTGTCTGCAAAAACAAACAAAATGGCAGGCATATTCTAAGTAAAAGATGCAATAGTTTGATATAGATTCTGTATTAGAATGGGTTTAAAAACATTTGTTTGACAACGTTTGTTGTCAATACACATTGAGGGTCTATTTCCTAAGGCAACAATAAAACAATTTACGGCTGAGCTATCACATGTAAGTTTGTTATGGCAAATTGTGCGCTATGCATTGTTATAAAAGCCGGCTAATTCCTTCATCTTTGAATTAGTGAATGACTGAAGTGCTCTATTAAAGTAATAAAACGTAATCTGAGTTTGTGTAAATTAACCATTACTTAGAACTCGTACCGTAAGCAACGTCGAGTTTGAGTGAGCAGACCAATCACTTGCTGCTGCCTCGATGCAAAGTAATTTTTGGAAGGCGCACGTCGGGCCCTTGCGCTGGACACAAGGACGCAATATGAAGGTAAACCCCACTGCGTTGCCTTGATGTGGAACCATAACTAAGCCTTTAACTTTTCCATGTCATCATCATACTGTCCACTAGAGGGCATTCTTGCCCACATTAAAGTAAACCCTAAACCTTCCCTACTAAGTCCCCTGCCTTTAATTTGTGACTGATCTTGGAGGGGACATATTATACCACCAGGTGTGAGTGTGATTAGCCTTACAAGCCACATGACATCACTAGTGGGCGTGTCCACCTAGATCTGTGCTGGGTAGATCAGTCTACCAGCCTACCTTGAGCCCCGCTCGCCCGCTACCCGCTGCCCACTGCAGGAGGCGGTGGTGCCCAAGCGCTGACCGCTAACCGCTGCCCGCTGTGGTCCCTCGGCAGCGAGGCTCCGGCGGGGACAATCGCCGTCAACAATAGAGTACTAAAGTTTGGCGTCACATTTCCATAGCAACCGATATTCGGCTCTACGCAAACCAAATTAACAAGGGGAAATCCTATGCCACACAAACGTTTTATAGAAAATGAACGATTTCTTTGCGAATTGATTTGCGAGTTTGCTTTCCCGATAATGTAAGTAATATTGAGAATAGATTATCTTCTTATAAAAAAAATTAACTAAAGTAACGTCGTCAAACTTTTCCTTTTAATACCCCAGGGGAATACATGAAAGCCTCGACATGTTTCGATTGGTAGTGATTTTCACCTCTTGAAATTGATTTATTTTCATTCTGAAAGAAACAACACATGGCAGCAATGGAAAATGCCATCTCTCGTTCGACTGTTTAGAACTGAAAATCCGTTGCCAGGACAACGTGACGTTTTCACTTTAGTACTCTATCGCGGGCAACAATCCCTTTCTCCTCCATGTCGTCGTTCAGTATACTTCGGATTGATGTGGACGTGGAAGAACAAGAGACGTCGAAGAACCCGACGCAATCGTTTGAGATTCATATTATTGTCTGGAGGCGCACACAGCTTTTGGCCGTGATAATATTTATTATATGATATAGATATCTACGTATAATATGATATTATTTAGATATATAGCTCCAGGACTCCCGCCGGAGCACCCGGAGTGTTCTAGAATATTTACAGAACACAGCCAAAGTGCGCCTCGCCATTGCGACACATCCACTGTAAACAGAGCGCATGGTACCGTAGCCGCAAGCTACTCAGGGCAACACCCCCACCCTCCTCCTTGACCCCCTCTCTCCTCCTCATTTGCATTAAAGCTACAGACACCGAAACGGCGCGTTTGGGGAAAGCTCAATGTGCGACTGGCTCGTAGTGGCTTTAATTCTGCACCACGGCTGAATTTCGGGAAAGTCTACAAATGCTGTGTTAGGGACCCACTTATATCTATATTAAAGCATGCATAAAGTAGCATGCCATGGGACCTTTAAAATCTGTTAACTCAGTTTGATTTTCGTACTTGAACTCAAATTTTTTTTTTTTTTATTATCAATCTGTTAATGTTACTCAAAAGATTACCACAATTTGCAGATTTGTTTGCTATCGTAAAGGCATAAAAAAGGTAGTTAATTAGCGCAGAGTAGGGATAGCCATGATCTAACTAGTAACTTAACCTGGTAGTTGATTTTAAGGTAAAGTTATGATAATGGCAATTTGTAATTAGGTGAGTGCTGCATGCAGTGCTGCCGGACTGCCGCCGAAGCTGCTTCCGAAGATTGGGCGGCAGTCCGGCAGCTCCGGCGGGGGGAGCTCAGCGGCAGTCGGGCAGCTCAGCTCCGGGAGTACAATCCCTTTCTCCTCCATGTCTCCTCCTCCGGACTGCCGCCGAAGCTTCGGCGACAGACCGGCGGCTCCGGCGGGGGGAACTCGGCGGCAGAACAGCAGCGCTCGTCCGCTGGTCGACTAAATCTTAGCCATGCTCTGATTGGAGGGAGGTGGGGAAGTGGGAGGTAATATTCAAATGTACCCCCTTCCTACATAGAAGGGGGCGCAGAAACGGACTCGCTCGTTTGGTAGCTGTAGGCGCGGTACTTTCAGAAATGCATGTCTCACTCAAAAAATCATGTAGGCCTACTGTGTGTGGGAGCACCAGAGACCCAAAACAACACCAAATCCCAGGAAAAGTGCTGTTTTCATAATATTTCCTCTTTTCGTTTTCTGAAACTAATACTAGCCTAATCAGTATTACTAACTAATACTCAAAACACAAAACTGAAAAGAGTTAACCATTTGGTAAAAATTCCACAAATTTCTTTCAAAATGAAACACGGCACTTAAAGCCATATACTGTCTTCTCAAAACTGATTCTTACCACCAAAACGATAAACATATGAATGAATATCTCTTAGAGAGCATCATTTAAACACTGGGGTGATAAATTCAAAACACTTCCATCAAAATACTGTTTACATATGATTTGGCTTTATGAGGCAATGATACAAATTAAATGTATAAAATTGTTTAGAAATAGCGTCCTTTTTAAAAGATTAATAGGTTGCAATTGTATGGTACATACAGTATAAAGACTGTTGCCATATTGTAATGCAATACTGTGAATATATAATATAAATATTGCATTGACATAATCTTATATACAATGCATATTTGTCAATCCAATGAGCTCAAATGTGCCAAACTCATAATCCCTGCTTCCAAGAGTCATACTGTAAACCTACAGTTGATACTGGATCATTGTTGGAGTTCTGAGAATACTCAAAACTCACAGTACAGTAATTGCTAAAAAGTTAAATGATAAACACTACATTAAGAAAATGTTTAAACTGTCTTTTGGAGATGTAATGAAGTACAAAAAGTAAAATATTTATTTGTTACTATAATAAAGTACAATGTTCAGCTGAACTGGCTACCTGCCAAGACCAGACCAACCCTAATGTCTGCGTCAGTGGCGGATTTAGCAAATTGGGGCCAAAGGCGAAGATATGTATGGGGCCCACCTCATCCGATCTTTAAAAGAGAACGGGAATAAAAACCTTCATACACTTCTTTACTTCAAAAATTAAGTTGGAAACGCAGAGAACACACAAAGTGTAACACTACACAAACTAATAGTCACACAAACAGTCATATACATATAGTTAGCAAATATTGTCAAGATGAATAATTGACTTTGAGTGCCCTATTTTAACGGTCTGGAACACAAGTGAGAAGCGCCAAGCGCAAGTAGCTTTGTTGGCGGTTCGATGTTGCTATTTTACCGGCAGATGAATGACTCTTGCGCCCGGCGCAAATCTAAAAAGGGTTGGTCTGAAGTAGCCTGATTACGCATAACTTGCAATAAACCAATGAGAGTGCCATCTCCCATCCCCTTTAAGAGCCATGAGCTCATTTGAATCTGACAAGTTGATATTCTGACAGCGCATTTGCAGTCTCCGATGAGACAGATGCATGACCACATGAATTTCAAACTTCAAATGGTTCAGTTTATGGCCAAATAATATGGCCTAATTCACACATGGAATAGCGTTTTCTTCAACAACTTCAGAAACACTGAGTCCTCAAATAAATTTTGTCAAAGAAAACTCAACACACATGATATGCGGTAACTGTGATTCTATTTAATGATGTACGGCATACATTAACAAACATCGTTTCTTACCACTATTGTATGACTTATCGTTATCGACTTGTGTACCTAATATGCATGTGTCCCCCCGTTAATATAATTGCCATGGACTGTATTATGCGTTACGTGTTTAGGTGTACTTGTACATGATGTATGTGTCAAGAAAATAGGTGTTTGCTGTACGGTGTTTGCTGGTGCATTGAATTAAAAGTACAAGTTATTACCGCTGTATCAGCTGTTCTTTCCCAAATAATTTACCAAGAATGTGTGGCTAGGTAGATGAGAGAAGCAAATTATATGCGCGAGGTGCACAAGCAACATTATTCATGCGCCCTTAAAATAACATCTGAACAACACGCTACTGATTTTAAACCAGTTATTTCCTGGTTTGTGGCGCAATTGTTTTCTGAAAAATCAAAATAGCACCAGGGAACGTTATCGCCAGAACACGCCTCCTCCTTTCGCCGAACCGCCCCTTGGGGCATAAGATCATTCCCTAATTTGCATGCGAGTAGCGGTGGAGGGAAAAGAATGCTCTGCGCCAGTTGCAAACTAGCAACGACACATGCGTCAGTGTAGAAAGTAAATTGCGCCGGATGCAAGATAGGGCCCTGTATGTGTGAGCGAGGTTGCAATTGGCATTGCAGTTGAGATTGACATTTCAATCATTCTACAAAAAAAACCCATGTACGAGAGAAAGAGAGACAGAGAGTATGAGAGAGAAAAGATAGATTGTTCTCCACATCACACACTTCTGACACAGAGTCCTACTTATTTACGTCTTCTCAAAGGTCTTCACCTAGCGCCACTTCAAAGCTAGCTGCTGCTGCTGTAGCGGCATGTTCAACGCTTTATTCCTGTCTGTATCCCAAACAGTAGCGGTAAAAAAGTGTGTAATCTTTGGCAGCGTGGCCAAATACTTACTGGTGTCTTTTCGCTTTTTTCTTTTATTTGAGCCACTTGGGTAACTTCATTTATTAACCCTTTTCCTAACCCCTTAATTTTATTTTCACGTTTAGACTCGTCTTGCTTCGTCTCTGTTTGTGTTAAAAAAAACGGCCAGCTACCTATGCCTCCTACCTCTGTTAAGACCGC
This sequence comes from Gadus morhua, assembly GCF_902167405.1. Classification (NCBI taxonomy): domain Eukaryota; kingdom Metazoa; phylum Chordata; class Actinopteri; order Gadiformes; family Gadidae; genus Gadus; species Gadus morhua. The sequence goes on along the minus strand of NC_044048.1, from coordinate 6,852,639 downwards.
AACTGCTCACCACACTGCCAGCCCGAACTGACCTCACTATATCAGCCATCTCTCCCCAGTAAGACCACACGTCCAAGCAAAGATCACTTCAGCAGTTTAGGTAACTCAAGGATGGGCCTTTATTGATCAGACATTAGCATAAGGTATCACATAGGTGTGTATGTGTGCACAGACATTTGTGCAAGAGTAATATCACGCACACACAAAGTTAGCTTTTTAATCACACGACACTCCTGCTTTCACACAACAAACCTGAACATACAATCTAGATATCCCTATAATCTATAACAACGGACAAATGTATACAGTACATGGTCACTTACCTGGACATTTGGAAATGCTTTGAGGAAATGTGTTTGATTAGATAAATCCCCACAATCATTGATTCTTGCTTGGCTAGCCGCCCCTAGATCCAATGGCTGTCCAACTGTCTCTGTACGAGCACTGGATTTGACAGATTTAAAGTGGCTGTCTGAAGGCCAAGCGGGACTATGAGCCTCGTCTAATCATCACTTCCCAGGGTTTTTCCACCATCATCATCCCTCTTCTTTACTTATTTGGTTGTATTTTTGTGTGTCTGTCACTCCTTGTTCATGTCAGTTTGGCTGTGATCAATGCACAGCTACAGCTGGTTGAAGGGGACCAAATCCATTTAACAGTTGATTTGGTTCCATTTTACCAGCTTTAGCAAAGCATTTTTGGCTGGGATGTTGGACTAGGAAGCAAGGAACGGTGAGAGGGAGAGGTTGTCCAAAAGATCTCTGCCTGAATTCCTGAAAGATACAGAAGGAAAAGGAAGCAAAGATTCAGGAAAACTGGGATCACAAACACAGGTTGTGTGCATACTCATATATATGGAGAGAAATGAATGGCAAACTCACACAGGTGCAGAGAAAAACACACACACACACACACACACACACACACACACACACACACACACACACACACGCAGACACACACACACACACACACACACACACACACACACACACACACACACACACACACACACACACACACACACACACACACACACACCACAAACACTGGTTGTCATTGATTATTGGGCATCATATTGAGAAGTTGCCCTTGTATTGGGCAACCTTGTACCTTTTTGCATAGAAACAAAATATATAATGCATCCTTTATTCTACCAGGTTAATCTCATTGCGATTAATATCTCTTTTACAAAAGAGACCTGGCCAAGATGGACAGCAGTCAGTTGCAACATAAAACACAAGACAAAATACAAGTTCAATTCTAAGTGCAATTGTAAAAATAAAGAGAGAAAGAGAAATGGATATCAAGGAGTGCAAATATATGTATTAACAAAGAAAGAAAGAATGGATGGAAACAAGAGCAACAGAAGGAGAGCGAGAGAGCAAACAATCCTCAAGCATTGGTAAATTGTGTGCATTGAATGACTTCAGACAAAGTAAGGCATACACTTAATTAATGAACTTGCCAACACTGCTTATGAAGCTAGCTTGAAAGGACAGCAGGGACAATTAACTCTGTTTGACCTTGAATATTTCAATTCTCTCTCTCTCTCTCTCTCTCTCTCTCTCTCTCTCTCTCTCTCTCTCTCTCTCTCTCTCTCTCTCTCTCTCTCTCTCTCTATCTCTCTCTCTCTCTCTCTCTCTCTCTCTCTCTCTCTCTCTGAAAAGGGTTAGGGTTACTCATTCTCTCTCTATCTATATCTATATATTTTTTTAAGCTAGTACCATTTCTGTGTATGATCTTTATAATGATAGATGCTACATATGAAAAGTTCCAAAAACTGTGGGCCCTATTTTAACGGTCTGATACGCAAGTGAGAAGCACAAATCGGAAGTAGCTTTGTGGGCGGGTTTCTGCCGCGGTTGCTATTATACCAGCGGATAAAGGACTCTTGCGCCCGACGCAAATCTAAAAAGAGTTGCCCTGAAGAAGCCTAATTACCCGTAGGTGTGGTTTGGGCGTAACGTGCAATAAACCAATGAGAGTCTCATCCCCTTTAAGATCCATGAGTGCATTTGAACCTGACAAGTTGATATTTTGACAGCGCCTTTGCAGTCTCCGATGAGACAGATGCATGACCACATGAATTTCAAACTTCAAATGGCTCAGTTTATGGCCAAATAATATGGCCTGATTCACACATGGAATAGCTGAGTCGTCATGTAAATTGCGGCAAAGAAAACTTAACACAAACATGTTATGCAACTGTGGGTCTATTTAATGGTATGCGGCAATACATTAACACACATCGTTTCTTACCAGTATTGTATACATTATCGTTATTGACTTGTTTTCCTAATATGCATGTGTCCCCCCGTTAATGTACATTGGACTATATTATGCGTTACGTGTTTAGTTTGCGTGTGTTTAAACAGATGGATGCACACATGCACGCCTGCATACATTCATTCTTTTTTAACACTCACTCGCGGTAAAACGATGTTTCCTCACAATCAAATACTCATCAATCCTAAAAGTTATGGGCTTGTACAAGATGTCGGTGTCAAGAAAATATGCGTTTGCAGATGCATTGATTTAAATACAGTTTAATACCAGCTGTTCTTTCACAAATAATTTAACCAACCTTATAATTGACCCTAAAAGGCGATTTTGTTTTGTAAGGCTGGAATAAAGCCTACTTTGCTCGAGTTATTATTGTTATTATTATTATTTCAACGCATGGCATAGCCTAATACAGTGTTCACTCATGCAGCCCCTATGGATTTTTTTTCTCAACAATCCACATCATCGTCATAATATTTCAATTAGGCAAATCGTTGGCATGTTTTTGCTATGTATAGCCTACTGGTGTCTGGTGTGTAATCTTATGTTGCAGTTCCGACCTGCCATGGTACGTCAAAATAGCAACACCAACTGCGATATCTACTAGTGCACTTAGACCAGGTATTTTTCGGTCAGTTGCATAACTGCTTCATCGTTCTGTAAGATAGCACCATGTATAATTTGCGCCGGAACACGCCTCTCAGGGCGCAAGTTTAGTGGCGCGAGTTTGCTGCGGGTGAAAATCGGCTTTGCGCCGGGTGCAAACTAGCAATGATACATCCTTCATTGTAGAAAGTAAATTGCGCTGGGAGCAAGATAGGGCCCTGTGGCTTTGTACTATTGTCAGAGAACTTAACCCTTTCATACAACAACATACATACAAACAAACACACACCGTGGCCTTACACTATAAAAATATATATCCGTCTCTCAACATTGACATCTGCCAAGAGACAGCTTCACAAATCTGAACACCTCGCTGCCCGTGTGGGGACATCGAAGAGTAGCCCACACTAAAAGGCACCTCAATGTCACGAAAAAAACTACTTTCGGAGCAGGGTTGTACTTTGAGAAACTGGTTGACAGACAGATACGATTTTAATACAGCTTAGGGTCTTAGTTTAGAACGTGAAAAATGGCATAGATTAAAACAAAAACATTTTGGGGTTTACTAACCTTTAAGTCACAGCCTTGGCCTGGGAAGGAACAATATGAATATCTTGTGAATGAATACGGCTATTTATGATTGGTTGTGATGGTGAATAAATATTATAAAACATATACATATATAGGCCTACGCCTATATTGGACAACATCTTGGTCACATCAACAAGGCTCTTTTATGCTCTCAGGTTGAAGTCTTTGGTGAGTTGAGTTTGAACAGCTGAGAAGTGAGTGAGACCAATTGGTAATTGGGTGTGGCGTTTTGAAGACCTGTGTTTTCCAGGTGAACTAAGTGTGCTAAATAATGAGACTTGTGCTCATAGTTTTGCAAAATTTGATTTAGAATTTCTATATGTGTGAAAACAATGGAATTGTGCTTAGAGTTTAGCATTCTTTGGTCTTGTAGTTGATACATGAGCTTCAAGTTTTCAGAATAATGTGAATAGTTAAATTTTTTGTGTGTATACAATCGAGAAAAACTGTAATTGAAGCACTCTAAGAGATGTTCATTTTATAGCTGTGTTTATTGTTTTGGTGGAAAGAATCAGTTTTGTGAAGAGAGCACGTGGTTTTGGTGCAGTGTTTCATTGTGAAAGATATTTATGTTTCGATAAATTTCGACAAAATGGTGAACTTTTCTCAGTAGTATCCATTCACAAGATAGTGATATTGTTCCTTCCAAGGCCAAGGCTTTGACTTAATATATATATAAATATATATATATGCCTATATTGGACAAAATCATCGTCACCTTGCTTACGAATTCAATATCTTTTGATCCAAAATCAAATTGATTGTCTCTCTTACAATGCACGGCTCGATTAATTCACACTTAAATTAGTACATTTATTTTTAATTCCAGTTGATTAAAAAAACTAACAGACATAAAAAGATACTAGACTGTCAAGGAGTGAGATTATTCACTCTCTTTTTATCTCTTAGTTTTTTTTTTATATTTAATTAAAGAATCATTGACGTCAACATGTTGATGTAGGAAAAGGGCACGATGGAGAAGAAGTGAAGGAAACAAAAACACACATGCACACACACACACACACACACACACACACACACACACACACACACACACACACACACACACACACACACACACACACACACACACATACAGAACACACAGTGGAGGAGAAGAGAAAAATGGTCTGGCCTGAGGTCCAGACCTGTCAGTTAACTGCTGTCCTTCAGCGTCTGCAACACGCAGCACTGCAGAATGTGTAGACCTACTGTGCGTGGGGTTGTGTCTGGATGCTTACGTGTATCTGTACTGTATGCGGGTCTGCGTGTGGATGTGTGCATCAGAAGTCTCCAGATTGAGCGCTTTCTGCTCGCACAAACAATGGTGAATGATTGCTCTTATGTGGTAATGATAGAGAGGATAAGGGAATGTGAGTGTGTGTGTGTGTGTGTGTGTGTGTGTGTGTGTGTGCGAACTCAGAGGAGAAAGTGCGGCACTTGAAATGCTTTTCATCACAGGTTTTCTCCAGCTTAAGGAGACATTCCCTCCGTCAGTCCTACTGTCACACCGCGTGCTCTCTGGCCTCACCGTGCACAGCCCGGCCTCGGGCCTGCTCCTCTAGACGCTCCGCTCAGATCTTCAAACACAACCCTGACAGCCCTTGTTGCTTTAGCATTAACCTCCTCAGACGCCTGCTAACCGTGGCCTGCAGGGGGAGCCGTCTCCCGCTGAGCTGCTGCAGGGATCCCCTGGCCGTCAGATGGCTTTAAGTGCGGTTGTGTGTCTGTGGATATGGATGTGTGTGTATATGTATGGGCATGTGTTTCAGAGAACCTGTGTGTGTGCATGCCAGTGTTTATAAAAGTGTCTGTTTTAGTGCGTGTCTGTGTGTGTGTTTCAGAGAATGCATGTATTGTGTTTGAATATGTATGTGTGTGGATGAATGTGTTTGTGTATGCATGTGTATGTGTGAATGTATACGTATGCATGTGTGTGTGCGTGTGTGTGCTCGGTGCCCTCTATCATGTGAATATTTATCTATTCTGGGACTCTGCCGTCCTCTGCATTCCTGACCTTATATTGGAGACAAGAGGAATGAGTGTTGGGGACAGCTGGACCCTGGCACCCAGCATTGTAGAGAGAGAGAGAGAGAGAGAGAGAGAGAGAGAGAGAGAGAGAGAGAGAGAGAGAGAGAGAGAGAGAGAGAGAGAGAGGGAGGGAGGGAGGGAGGGAGGGAGGGAGGGAGGGAGGGAGAGAGAGAGAGAGAGAGAGAGGAAAGTGAGTCGGGGGTTGAAACAGAGACAGGAAGGCAGATAAAGAGATGGTAGCGGTAAAGACAGCCCATGGGGTCACGGAGAGAAGGTCAGCATGGGTTTTGCAGTGTCCCCAAGGGAGGGACGTTCGAAGCACTAGCCAGCCAATGAAGGAGCAGCCAGGACAGCGCTATGTATAGCCCCTAGAGGAGAGGGAGACACACCCCGACACTGGTGTTCCCCCCCGGACCCAACTCACCCCCCCTGACCCCAATCAACCTGGCATACGGCGGTATATGTCCCCCTCCAAATGAACGCTGTGTACATTTATTGACAGCTGGACTTGACAGGCGCGTTGGACACCGTCTGTCTTCTCTCTATAAGCGTTTGCTAATTATTCTAAAGAGGACTCTGTGCATCGTCCCGCCTGCTCCAATTAACCAAGAAAGCCGGCTCCTTGACGAACGGGGAATATACCCCGGAATATACATCTGTCGAGGAGCGAACAAACCTGCTTGGCAGTGCAAAATGCCTTCTATCTCTCTCCCTTCTCCTCCACTCCGTTCTCTCTCTCTGTCCCTCTGTCTCCTGCTGCTGACGGCTGGCTCTTGCTTGGTGGGTGGTTGTGGTGTCAGGGTTTACACTGGAGGTGTATTGGTCAGGGGGAGGCGACCAGAGACCCTTTACACTGGAGGTGTGTTGGTCAGGGGGAGGCGACCAGAGACCCTTTACACTGGAGGTGCGGCGACCAGAGACCCTTTACACTGGAGGTGCGGCGACCAGAGACCCGGGCCCCCAACAGGCCGGCGTGCTGCCAGAACCCATCATCGACTCAACCACACGGATCAGGATAAACATCAGTCTGCGTACACCACACACTGTACTACGCTCTGCAGATTTTTCAACTCTCCAATATTCATCCTTATAAAAAGATGCAGACATTATAGCTTGAGAATATTAAAAGGCCATAAAGTCAATTGAGAACGATTTTCAAAAAAAATACATACGCTCTAAGCCAGGGGTGCTAACACTTTTTCGGCTTGCGAACTACTCTCAAAACTAGCAGGTAAAAATGATCTACCTACTTTAGCAAGATGCGAAACCATTTTTATTATATATACTGATTACATACTCTGACTTGCACTGAATGGAGTCAGCCAGGATTGCATAGTCCGGACAGTAGCTGCTGGTAGCTCGTCCCAAGCAGGCTTCCAAATGACCATCAGTCATGGTGGAACGGTACTTAGACTTGATAATCTTCATGTGGGAAAAGAGTGACTGGCATAAGTTAGTTAGTAAAGGCAAATAATGTAGTCAGGGAGGTAGCCCTTTTCCTGATGTTTGAATACTACTTTGTGAGTAAGTTCCAAAATTGTCCATGAGCCCTGGACTTAAGCTCAATATCAGCTTGTACTATCAAAATCTCAATCTTCACTGCTGACGAGTTCGGAAAACAGTGCTGCAATTATTGATGCGAGGAAATCAACCTCAACATCTTCCCCAAATGGATAGCACATAAATGTAGATATTGGCTCAAATAAGGCAAAGTCTTGAAACCGTGTGTCAAAGTTCGACAGACAATTATTGTCAATCAAGTGGTTAATGCCATTGGGATGATACAATTATTGAATAAAATAAAATAAAATAATATCAATGTCTCAAAGGAACATAATGAACACAGTTAACTAAGATTTCTGTTTCCTACTATGTTCGAGTCATCTCCTTCGACAGTTATACAACAAGCTTACCGGTATTCTGGTTGTAAACGTAATCTTCTATGGCTGACAATATTTATTCAGTCTAATAAGACCCTTCCAGCAGGTAGCGGAGGTGCGATGCTGTGGGGATGGTGAATTGCTCATCGCAGTATTCCTGTATTGCTTTTTATTACAACTTGGTTAGGAAGGATGAGTTTGATATCAACTACGGAAGCATTGCAAATGGTGCGTCATAGGTTTAGGCAGTGAGGTTTAGGTGGAGGCCTAGCACCATTCTCGATACAATTCTCCCGGCCGCCCTCGCCCTAATACTGGCCCCTAGTGGTGGGGGTGAAGGGTGTGAGGAAAGACTTGCTGCAGTGTGATGCAGCAGCAACCGCCTCAACTCCCCCAGAACACACGGCAGTTCCTCCTACCTGCGTCTGGACGTGAGCAGCACCAGGACTGGGGGGTTAGTGGTGAAAGCAAGAGGGCGTGCAAGGGGGGGGGGAGGGAGCTGGGTAGGTGAACTGACTCAGCAAATTCCTTCGCCTGATTGGTTGATCAGAGAAGAAAACGGGACCATAAGAAGACACCCCCCCTCCCCACCCCGCCTCCATGAGCCACATCCTCTCCTCCTCCTTCTACACATAGAAATATGTGTATAAGTTACCAATCTATCTACATGCTATATGCACATGCAGTATACACACAAACCAAAGGTTGTTTTTGGTTGTCATTATCTGTATCCTCAATGTAGGGTAAACTATTTTCATTGTATACATTGTATGTCTCCTCATGCACATGTCCTGCGTGATCCAGACTAGATATAATATATCTTCAGGGTATCGCACCACAATTTCATCTGGCATTGAACATCCACCAGCCTAGCCAGGACAACACAATTTGACCCCACCGGATCACAGACCATAAAAGCACCTAGATAGCATCCAGGGAATGGGTCTCCCACTAGTGACCTACTGCAGCATTGATCTCTTTCGGCTTGGGATTTTGCTCCATTAAAATGATTCAAACCCCAAAGCAGATTCTATTTTTTTTTACCTTAGAATCTATCAGCAACCACCAAAATCAAAGTTATTGGGTGATAACAACCCCAACCCTCCCTCATCTTTGGGAATCCAACACATTGTAAATAGTGCTATTAAGCCTTATCAACTCAGACAAATTTGAGTGTATGTTGCTCATAAATGGACACAATAAAATAGCAAAACTTTTTTTTTTCTCAAGCTAAAGCAGAATTGAGGATTCACAATCAAAAATTTAAGGGGACAAATGTCTTCACTTCTGCACCTCGGCCCCCACCCAGGTCCTTAACCGGTAGTGTATACTAATGACCCCCTAACTCCTGCATCTCTCTTATATCAGGGCCTTGTGCCTTTCATCTTTCTCTCTCCCATGTTCTTTCTGTTATTCTATCTTTCCTTCATTTTACATACATGGTCCATATACATACAATATACTTCACCTTTTGCTGAGGGCTTATCCTCATCCATATCTCTCTCTCTCTCTCTCTCTCTCTCTCTCTCTCTCTCTCTCTCTCTCTCTCTCTCTCTCTCTCTCTCTCTCTCTCTCTCTCTCTCTCTCTCTCTAACTCCAGCCCTTCCACACCCGTCTCCTGACGAACCGACTGCCACCACCGCGGTGGGTATTAGCAGTGCATTCAGTACGGGCCTCACACAAATTCACTCTGCTGCCACACAGAAATCCAATGCAGTTGCAGTCAGTAAGGAGCTGATCAGGAATAAAGGAACCGCCTGTGGTAAAGGGACTGGGTGGTGCCTTTTGTCATCCCTCTCCTTTCTGCAGCGCTATAGGGTGTTCCACTGTTCCACCATGGTGTGACTGAGAGCATTCATTATATCAGTTGGGTCTTTATTGCAGACAATAAGGGAAGAATGGAGAATTGACTACAGCCTCTGAGGGACCTTGTGGGAAGATAAATGGCAAGGTGTGATTAAAGTGAGTCCAGAGATGAGCCCCTATCTACCATTGGGCTGGTGGAGCAGAGTTAGTATGAGGGGGCTTTTTCTAACGGTCAATGCAGAGATAGCTTCTCAACACGTTTGGACAAGATTATGTGTCAACTTGCCATATACTGGATTTAACCAGCAGCGTGTGCCCTAGGACTTAATGCCGCATTGCCCCCCGAATCCCAACCCACCTCCCCAAGTCGTCTCCTCTCTCCACTGTCACTCCTCCCCTCTACGCTCTTCAAGCGCCTCACATTTAGTTGTCCACACAAATCCAAGCAACCCAGTGGACTAGTCATATCTGCCACACAAGACACGAGACAGACGACAGCCTCACTCTCTGCTTCCTCTTCTTTTCTCACTCCCATGCGTTTTTCAGTAAAAAGAAAAGCCAGGACAAAGTCAAGAGATCATAACAGCGGCTGAATCAAGCATTGTGAGACTACAATAGTATTATTTGAGGTTTGGTGATTCGTAGCTGTCTGTAGCTGATTTGTAGCAATTACAGACAAAGGTGTTTCACTACAAATTACTGAGATTTATTTGATTGAATTAACATTAAAGAACAGCATTTCAAGTTTTTTTTTCATAGATTAATAATTTGTCATCTAAATTTGTACGTATTTACAATTCTGCTATAATTCTATCGAGGGTTAGAGAGAGAGTCGGTGTAGAGAGTTGTAACTACAACAATAGCCTTCAGCCACTGGCATCCCAGAGCTCTCTAGACCTATAGTTTCTACTCTGCTGATACAGCAACAATCCTTTAGATGCCTTAAGCCCCACTGTTACAGATGGTTATCTGCCTAGCATACACTGTAATCGTCTCTGCGAAACAAAATGGAAGCAATTATCTCTAGCACACAACGATCAGTGGAAAAGATCAGAACTCATTACTCTTTATGGAGGTTTGGGCTGAGACTCTGTCTACCATGCTTACTTTCTCTCCATTTCCCTTTAATTCAGTGCATAATTCACCTTTATGACACCTGTACCGCAACCATCAGCATCATCCTCATCCCCACCACTGGTCTTGCTACTACACACACACACACACACACACACACACACACACACACTCACACATACACACACACACACACACACACACACACACACACACACACACACACACACACACACACACACACACACACACACACACACACACACACACACGTAATTGTCTTCCTCAGCCTCTCTCCTCCTCTAGTAATGCTTCTTGCAGTGAATGTGATGACAGAGGAATGCTCACAAGGACCATGCTGACCCCTACAGTGGGTAGAGAGGCAGGGGAGGGCCTTCTCAAGGGGGGGCTGTTGGACCTGGTTCTGCAGAGGTTCTGCAGCTCGACAGAAGGACTCACTGAGCCGGGTGAGTAACGGCTGATAGACAGACCTCAGCTCCACTCGGTCTGGCCGCTCCTGCCTGACTGGACGACCAGGTCCTCACCTTATCTGCTGACAAACTGACTTGCTGAACTGCTGGCCGGTCGAATGCCAATAAACCTCACCGGTTCGGCCGGCAGGCTATATGATTGATTTTCCTTTGTCATTCCTGCTTGCGCCTCTGTTTCATGGCTTACCACTATGTCTGCCTGCCTTTACAGATGATTGGTCGGCTAGCTGCTTCACAAGAAAGACGTTAGGGTTATGGGCGTATTTGTTCCTGTTTATGTTCCTATTCTCAGCATGTAAAGTAAAGCAATGTGATCAGACAGTTAACAGATGATGCTTTTTAAATGGTATGACCTTATAAACAGAGAGTATGCGTGTAATTACAATAATAATATGACTTTAAACCCATTATAAAGGATGTCACTGTACAGAACACCTCAATGTGAGGAATGGGTGGCTGTCAATGTGCCAGCATTTATGCATTTGTGTGTGTGTATGAACCTGTGTGGTTGTTGCTCTATTTGTGATTATTTTGTGTGCATTGAATGCATGCACATGGACCGTGTATTTGTGTGTGTGCGTGTGTGCATGTATGTATGTTGAAAGGTGTGTGCCTCATTGAGCTGAAGTGTCTATAGGACCCAGAGAGTGTGTGTATGTGTGTATGAGGGCTGTTTGGCCAACATCACCACACAGCACCCTTGTTCCTTTAATTACTTCCCACAGTCTCCCAGCCTAGCTGCCTCACAGTGATCTGAGCGCTGGTCTGAAGGAGCACAGCCTCTCTGCCTGCTCCTATCAACAGTATTACTCAAGGGCTTTTGTTTGACTACCTTTCACAACGGTGTCCTCCATGTGGATCTTATTTTTGTTGTTTGTTTTTAGGATCTTTAGCAAATCCGTTGTGTTTCTCCAGGTTGGATAAAGGGTACATGTAGGTACCCATGGCAACCAAAGAGTCGTTCTGACAGCAGTGCAGCAGAAGTATATGATACAAAGATGAACGATAAGGATCAATTATGAATTACTAGCATTGCTCCGAGAGGAAGAACTTAGAGTCATATGAACGTGAAATATTTATCAAAATGCAAGTTCTAGGAAAGGTTAAAACACAGACACAAACACAAACACACAGGCACACAGCCACACACACAAATACAGTAAGGCAGTCCCAAATACCTGTGTGCTGTATCTTAAACAGCCTCCTAGAGTCTATTGGAGTCTGATTCAAGCAGGAGTCTGTTTAATTGATTGAAACAAATGACCACCGCATTGATTCCAGTACTAGTGCAAGGGCTGATCGGCTTATGTTTGTGTATGTGTGTGTGTGTGTGTGTGTGTGTGTGTGTGTGTGTGTGTGTGTGTGTGTGTGTGTGTGTGTGTGTGTGTGTGTGTGTGTGTGTGTGTGTGTGTGTGTGTGTTTGTGTGGCAATGTGTGCATAATTGATTCTTCTGCTCTTTTTAAACACATTTTGTGTATACTGTATGCGTGTGTGTGTGTGTGTGTGTGTGTGTGTGTGTGTGTGTGTGTGGGGGGGGGGGGGGGTTGTCTGTGTGTGTGTGTGTGTGTGTGTGTGTGTGTATGCGTGTGTGTGTGTGTGTGTGTGTTTGCGTGTGCCTGTCTTTTAATTGATTTCCATGTTCTGTAATAACGATTGAATAATCATTCCTAAAATAAGATCCCTATATTACCTTACTAATTTACTAATGGACTTTTAAGCATCATAATTCGGAGTCGTTTATTGTGTTTCTGGAGTAATTTATCATGTTATCTCTTTAATATTTATTTCCTGCTCTGGCTTCCATCAATTCTCTTTCTTGTGATCCACTTTTTTTTACTCTATTTTTCATTTTTACAAGAGGCTATTTCCAATTATACATTTGTCATTATATTCATGAAATTATAACCTGAATCAGGAACAGTGGTTAAGCTCATTGATATAATACTACATCATCTGTCGACCCATATATTGTGATAATATCAAAGAAATACATATGTAAACTAATTAAATAATAATCTCCTGACACAGCTTTTGAACAATCCAACACAAATCAATACCTGCTTGTTTGAGGTAATGATGAGCATGCAGAAAGTGTGTGTGTGTGTGTGTGTGTGTGTGTGTGTGTGTGTGTGTGTGTGTGTGTGTGTGTGTGTGTGTGTGTGTGTGTGTGTGTGTGTGTGTGTGCGTATATAGGTTCTAATCCATATGTATGTGTGTTGGAGCTGTTCAAAGTAAATAAGTTTGGACTTTAATAATATATTTGTGCCCTTTGGAGACGTGTGCGTGTATGTGTGTGTGTGTGTGTGTGTGTGTGTGTTTGTGTGTGTGTGTGTGCTTGTGTTTGAGTGTGTGTCTGTTTGTTTGTGTGTGTGTGTGCGTGTGTTTGAGTGTGTGTGTGTGTGTGTGTGTGAGTGTGTGTGTGTGTGTCTATGTGTGTGTGTGTGTGTGTGTGTGTGTGTGTGTGTGTGTGCGTGTGTTTGAGTGTGTGTGTGTGCGTGTGTTTTTTGTGTGTGTGTGTGTGCGTTTGAGTTTGGGTGTAAGTGTGTTTATGTGTATGTGCTTGCCCGGGGGTGCCTTGGATGTGCAATCCCTCTGAGAGCTTTTCTAAGGAGATAAATACTCGGGGGACGGGGGTGAGGGGGGGTGGTCAGATTTACCATCACAGGCTGTCTGTGTCCTTGCTTCAGAAACAAGGCAACACTATACATGATCGACTCCACCGCATCCGCCTCAACTTCCACTGCTCTCCGACAGCACTCTTCTATTCTATAGATGGCACTCTTCCAATTAACATGATTGAAAGGAAAAAAAAAATACACGTTATATAAATTACACCTTTGTATCTGGAGCAATAGTCTGTGTTGTCACAGGTTTTGTCAGCAAACTAAAGCACACTGCCACACACTCACACACACACACACACACACGCACACGCACACACAAACACACACACCATACACACACATAAATTCCTCTAGACGCTTTCAATATCTAAAGTGGTCTATGCGTGCTCGCTGTGTCCCCACAGTCCTGTAATCAAGCCCTTTCATACGTGAACAACACACTCCTGATGGATGCTAATGCCATCCATGTGTCTGAACCTTTCTTTCAGAAATGGATCAGAGGTGGTGAGCCGCCCTTTACCAGCAGGGGCGCCCTCCAGGGGTGGGACCCCTCCCCTCATCCCACTGAAGGGAGCCACTGGTCATCAGGTCCTCAACCAGGGAAGCACCCTGGGGTGGGGGGATATGTTTGTTGTGGGAGAGCTACGTGGGCGTCATGCAGCGGTGGGACAAAGCGTTGCTGCAGGGTGTAGTCGTTTAACCCCCCCCCCCCCTCTTTCCTCCGCGGCTGCCCAAGCGTTTGGCTGTCTCAGCACGGTGCCGGAGTCAGCATTGTTGCATATTTAATGTCCTGATGAGAGCATCCACCTGCTGACACAAGCAGTGTGACAGAACAACCCCCACCCCCCCATGCTCACTACCTGACCCCCCCCCCCCCCCCCCACACACACACACACACACATTCCTGCATTCATACGTTCATACTGCCCCCCCTCACCAGCACTTCTCTTTCCCCATTATCAATCCACTGTCTCTCTCTCTCTCTCTCTCTCTCTCTCTCTCTCTCTCTCTCTCTCCCCCCCCCCCCCCTCTCTCTCTCTCTCTCTCTCTCTCTCTCTCTCTCTCTCTCTCTCTCTCTCTCTCTCTCTCTCTCTCTCTCTCTCTCTCTCTCTCTCTCTCTCTCTCTCAGCTCGTCTAATCTCACAAGCTTATTGGCTACAATTTGCTCCCCACTACACTACAAGTTTCCCACTACAATATATATATATATGCTCTGTTCCCTATCTGTTTCTACCTTCCATCTTCTCTCTTTCACAGTCTCTCCTATCTCTCTCTCTCTCTCTCTCTCTCTCTCTCTCTCTCTCTCTCTCTCTCTCTCTCTCTCTCTCTCTCTCTCTCTCTCTCTCTCTCTCTCTCACCACTGTTGCCCTACATTTTGTAACCTTTTATCCCCAAATTCTCCAACAGTACAATGACCTTTTCTATCTGCTTCTTACAATTCACCGGTACAAACACACAACACACGCAAGAACGCAAACACAGAACAATGCGTCTGTGTTCCATATGGCTTCTCTCATGTCTCCGTCTATCGGTTGGTCCAGTGGCTTTGAGATGCTGTCTGGATGACTAGCCCTGTCACTATCCAACACACCCATTTGGACACGCTCTCGACACACACACACACACACACACACACACAAACACACACACACACACACACACACACACACACACACACACACACACACACACACACACACACATAGAAACACGAAAACACACACACACAAACACACACACACACACACACACACACATACACACAAACACACACACACACACGCACACACACACCCACACACACACACACACACTGATCACGGTCATCATATGCAAGGTGGCCCAAATAACAACCAAAGAGGGACAGGTAAATCTATCTAGGCCATATACAGTGCTCATATTTAAACTAGGCCATACATACACCGAGAAAGTGACGCAGTTGCTAATAACCACACTAACTGTAATAATTCAAATTGATAACATGGGTTTGAAGCCCATGTCATCCAATGAATACAAATCTGGTCTACAATAGTTTTGTAAGCATTTCGAAAATAGTTCTGGAAGTTCAGCAGGGCTGGGCCCACACACACAACAGCCAGTACTGAATCAACCCTCCGGTCTTCTGCTGCTCGTGGACCAGCCTTTAGTCCAAAATCCTACATTGTTCAATTTAATTAAATATTAGAGTCCCAATAACATTGTAGAATGATTTAGAAAGGCACACAGAAGGCTTTGCTGTAATAGGCCACGATTAAGGTTATTGTGTGTCTCTCTAAGCAAAGGTACAGAGAAAGACAAGATACATTTGAAATTTCAGTTTATTTCCGATTTGCTTATTTATTTCGATTTTTTTAATGGAAATTGTTATAGCCTCAGGGGTAAGCAAAAGGATTTGGCTACACTACGAAATGACACACAGGTTAGAGATGACTGGCTTCATCCTAAACTCACTAGACATGACCCGGCCGATAAGAGGTGGGCAGACACTCTGACTACATACAGGCGTCAGAGGAGGTGATCTGGAGGATCAAACCCTCCAGTCTCAGCTACTTCCTCTTTCTTACCGTCTTCTTGAAATATCCATTTCCATTAGCAAGCATTTAATCACTGAACAGTTACTGGAAACTACTGTCGTTGTCTGTTGTGGGTGTGTGTGTGTGTGTGTGTGTGTGTGTGTGTGTGTGTGTGTGTGTGTGTGTGTGTGTGTGTGTGTGTGTGTGTGTGTGCGCACGCACACATACAAAAATGCCCAGTGTATCTGGTTCTCTGTGTGTGTGTAACATACTCTATAAATCATAGAAGTTTCACACCATTAAAAACGTTAGAAATTGCCAATAATTCAAAGTCAGATTGAGGCCATTAGTTATTCTTGAATTAATTGTCATTAAAGTATAAAACATATGCCAGTGATTCTGGAAAAAATGACACAAACATCAGACGATACTTTCTTTTTGACTGCCGGTAATTACAGTTAAAACATAGTTTTCCTTCATGTCGTGTTTTCTGTAGAACATACCTGAAAGAAATGACAAACCTTTGAGATAATTACCACAATATGATACAAATCCATTGGTCAAAGAATTAGATGATTCTATTTGTGGTTAAGGCTCTCTGTGTGTGTGTGTGTGTGTGTGTGTGTGTGTGTGTGTGTGTGTGTGTGTGTGTGTGTGTGTGTGTGTGTGTGTGTGTGTGTGTGTGTGCGATTGTTTTTTTTTGTGTGCGTGTGATTGTGTGTGTGTGTGTGTGTGTGTGTGTGTGTGTGTGTGTGTGTGTGTGTGTGTGTGTGTGTGTGTGTGTTTGTCCTTTATCCTGCTGCGCTGAATCATGTTCCTGACCTGGGATACATACTTCTTTACATTCCATAGTTGCTCTTGTTCATATGGGCATATAAAGAAGTATGTTCCCCAAGCAGGCCACTGTCCTCGGGCGTGTCCGGCCTAGGTCCCGCCTAACCTCCAGCCCCACCCAGTCAAAAGGTCAGGATCCTCCGGCCCACGCCCCCACCGGCCCCACATTGGCAAACCCACTCCCATGCCCCCACCGTAAAGGCTGCTTAATGAGTAGCTTATACATTCTAAATACACATACACACACACACACGCACACGCACACACACACAGACACACACACACACACACAGACACAAAAAAACGGATGCAAAAAACTTTTGATGCATGCGGTAACTTAGAATGGCTCACAAATGATGATGATGAACAATTACAGGCACTCTGGGCCTCGAGTGTGAATCTGAATCGCCCCTAACGTATGCAGCGGAACTTCTTGCTCATGTTTGCAGATACGAGTTTCATATTTTACACCCTTCATTCATATTTTTCAGTGGCACGGTTGCATCAAGTATGGACCTATTGTGTCTACCGTAGATGAATATATACAGTATGTTACATGTTTTCTGACAGGAGAGGAAACTATATCAACTGCCATTGCCTTAAAAATAATCAACGACAGACAACCCCGAATCACCATGGATTCTAAAGCCTGTTATATCAGTGACCATGCTTGTCCTCTCAGCATTTGAAAGATGAACAAATACACATTTTTTCTTTAAAGCGTGGCATTTATCCAACAGTTGGACACATATCGAAAGAGAAACTCCCCTGCAGCCCTGGTAACTCAATAACACCAGCGTGACATAGCATGAAGTGTTGCCCACAACCACCGGCTTCACCTTGACACGCTCAGAGGCGCTCAGGTAGAGAGCCGCACAAAGACCCCTAGCGCTTTATCTCTCTTTCCCTACACTGTGAGAGACTGACCGGCGAAATGGATGGACAGAGGAGGAGAGGAGAGTAAGAGTAGAAAATGAAGAAAGCGGATAGAGAATTTTTACTTACATAGCCGTGAAGATTGTTGGGTGTTGGACAGAACAGCCCTACCCCCAGCGCCTCCCCCCTCTCCCTGCCTGTGCTGTAGCAGGCCCATGATGCGCAAAGAGCAGGAAAGCATGTGAACGGTAAAAATGTGAGCGTGCAGAAAGAGGAGGAGAGAAGGAAGGAAGAAGTGCTCTGCTCCTCTCTCCATCAGTGTCCCAGGTGCTGCCTCTGCAGTCTTTCTCTCTCTCTACTCTCTCTCTCTCTCTCTCTCTCTCCCTCTCTCTCTCTCTCCCTCTCTCCCTCTATCTCTCTCTCTCTCTCTCTCTCTCTCTCTCTCTCTCTCTCTCTCTCTCCCTCTCTCTCTCTCCATCTCTCCATCTCTGTCTCTTGCCTTCTTCTGCTATCTACTCTCTCTCCTCTATATATCTATCTCTCCTACTG